>NC_056732.1:585366915-585499415 GCF_019279795.1 Protopterus annectens
CAAATAATATACGTATTGTACGAATTGGCATACCCCCCTCACAGTGAATTAAATCCACCCTGCAATACACTACCAAGTGTTGCAGATCCCATAACCAGGACCTGACACGACATGGGCACATGATGTTAACAGTACTACATCCCACCTGTATGATGTCAGGCTGATATTCATAACATATCATGCAGTACAGTCTGGCTCACATAGGAAATGTAAAATGCTGAAGCTATCAACATCCGCAGGATACATATACACAGGCACATATATGCAGATACAGATATACATATATATATATATATATATATATATATATTTTTATATATATATATTATATATATATATATATATATATATATATATATATATATATATCTACATACATATATATATATATATATATATATATATATAGATAGATATACATGTGACTACACATACACACGCAGAGATATGTACAGTAAGATAATTATGTAGTAGGGGCACACAATATGGTACAGCCACTATGCCCACAGTTAACACCCTAACAACTGGATACTGGATGAGCCACCCATACAAATGGCATTCGTTGCCTGCAACATATACCCACAGAGAGGTCATAGGATAAACACCACACACAGGTTTGCAGACATGCAATACTTTTATTTGTGTATTATTACAGATTTATATGCCATGTCATATAGCTGTTTAGACACTGACATGCATATCAACAGAGTAATGCAACTGTGAAACAGTTATAATAATACAGTAGTCTGGAAAGGTCCACAACTGTTGCTGTCCAGGCCAAGCCCTTCAATTCGTACATTAGTAAAGACAGACTGGGCCACAGGATACCAGACAGTCAACAGTAAGTGATGCAGGTGTATAGTCCAGCAGCCTCTATCTACAGTCTGAAATTTGCAAAACCCACTCCACATTGGGCCCAGGTGTTTCACACACACACCTGTCATGTCTGGGAGTAGAGCCCCTACCTAACTAGTTTAGTACACTACAGCACTACACAGTTATAGCATGCGCCATGGAGATTACTGGAGTACTCCTTCCCCAAAGGTGTATATCACATTGGCTGACATCAGCAGGATTGCCAAAGTAGGGTATTTGACATGTACTGAGTGTGACTAGCCTAAAATGCATTGCTACCTACACAGACATTGAAATACACACAATAGATCCACAACCGACATGTGTGAGTATAGAACCCCAACAGAGGTGTATATCACACTACAGCAATACACAGTTATCACATGCGCTATGGAGATTACTGGGCTATATCCTTCCCAGAGGTGTATTTCTAGGTGGATGACATCAGCAGCATTGCCAAAGTAGAGCATACGAATTGTATGGAGTGTGACTACCCTAAAAAGTACTGCTCTCTACACAGGCAGGGTCAGACAGACAAGCACTTTCTAAGTTTGGGATTAGAACATCTGCCTAACTAATTTATCACACTACTGCAGTAGGCAGTTATGGGATGTGCCACAGAGATTACTGGGATACAGCGTTCCCAGAGGTATATTTCTAGGTCGATGACATCAGTAGCCTTACCAAAGTAGAGCATTTAAATTGTAGGGGGTGTGACTACCCTAAAAAGCATTGTTTTCTACACAGATAGACACAAACAGTTGCCAAGGCTGGGGTTAGAACTCCTACCTAACTATTCTCTCACACTACAGCAGTACACAGTTAGAGCACACACTATGGAGATTAACAGGCTTTAACCTTCCCAGAGATGTATTTCTAGGTGGATGACATCAGCAGCCTTACCAAAGTTGAGCATTTAAATTGTAGGGGGTGTGACTACCCTAAAAAGCATTGCTTTCTACACAGACAGACACAAATACACACAGTTGCCAAGGCTGGGGTTAGAACTCCTACCTAATTATTCTATCACACTACAACAGTAGCACAGTTACGGCATGCGCTACAGAGATTACTGAGATGCAGCCTTTCCAGAGATGTATTTCTAGATGGATGACATTGGCACCCTTACCAAAGTAGAGCATTTAAATTGTAGGGGGTGTGACTACCCTAAAACCATTGCATTCTACACAGACAGACACACACTCACAGCTGCCAAGGGTGGGGTTAGAACTCCTACCTAACTAGTTTATTACACTACAGCAGTACGCAGTTATGGGACACACTACAGAGATTACTGGGGTACAACTCTCCCAAAGGTGTATTTCACAGTGGATGACCTCAGCAGGCTTGTCATAGTGGGGCTATGGGGAGGGCAGTGTGTGTGCATGAGCCATAACCCATTCATCTAGGGGTAGAAATGCCACATGTGGGCACAACCTGGGTCATATTTCACTGGTACATGTATACAACTGCTAGACGACTACTTCCTTGAACAGTCATGTTGCACAGCTGGCACGTGCAACACATACTCTGTAATGCTGACAGATACCAGTGGTTAGTATCTGCAGTGAGTGACATCTGACCTTCATGTGGTTTTGGCTCTTTGGCTGTGTGCTGAGTGGGACAGGCTTGGATGGCTTCTTGTCACAGTCACCCTCTTCCACACATCTATGTACGTCTACCTTTACCTTATTATAATGTGTTGTCCTTACATACATGCCTGTATTCCTATCCACTATGTGTGCAAAGCATGAGTGGTGCATACTGAGGAGTTTCTGCACTAGCATCTGCGGCTGCCAGATATGTCTGGTCCACTGGTGTTTGCAGACATAGCCTTCATGTGTTTAAGAGTGTGAGCATGCCCAGCATGACCTTTCAGTATGTTGTTGACTGACATTGCCTTCATTTCTCTAAGTGTGAGGGTATGCCGAGTATGGCCGTCTGCACTGAATGTGTGGATCGAGCCCAGGTAGTTTGTACTCAGTGCTGACCTTTATGTTGTACACCTACAGGTAGCATGCTGTCTCTGCAGGGTATCCGTCGATCATTTGGCATGGACTGTTACTACATTTTGGCATAGGATGGGGGGGCACACCTGACTATTTCTACATTTCTATACAGGGTTGAGGGGGCACACCTGACTGTTACGATATTTCTATGTAGGCTGGGGGGGCACATCTGACTATTTCTACATTTCTACACAGGATTGGGGGGGCACACCTGCCTGTGGCTACATTTCTACATCAGATATGGGGAACACCTGACACTTATATACATTTGCTAGGACTGTACTGGTATGTTGGGTACTCCATTTTAGTCTGTAGTCTTACCTATCTTGCTGACTGGAGGCATACCAGTGTATACATATTAGTTTCTGACTTCCTACCCTTCAGAACTGACATTCCACTGCCTGACCTGCTGTAGTCTGTTTGTGTAGGCCTGGGGGGAGTTTACCCATAGGCATCATTCAGAGGCCATAGCACAGCCTTTGCTTGTGTTTGTCTATACCTGTCCTGCTGGCTGTGACTGTTGTTGGGTATGTGACCCCCCCCTGACTAGCATGTGTGAGTCACTTAACTTGTGGGTGTCCCAGTATTGAGGGTGATGCTGCAGAGGTGCCTATGTCACATGCACATAGTACACTTCCTACACATGGTTAGGCACAGGTAGTGTAATGTTTGGTATCCCTTTTACTGTATGTGAGAGTCAGAGAGAGGTGTTATTCCCTGGGTCCCTCCTGTGTCAGTGTATGTGCTATGCGTTGCCTCTTTGCAAAGGCCAGGGCATACCAGTTACACCTCTTTCTGCCTACTAGGACAGGCTCAGGTTGTTCCTCCTCCGAGTCACTCTGTGCCTGTGCAGGCTTTGGCAATGGTGAGGGGCTGTGTGCCCCTGCCCCATGCTGTTCCTGCTGCAGCTGTTTCCACAGAATCATATTTTGTAGCATGGCACATACAGGGACAATTTGGGTACATGTAGCTGGTGAGTACTGCAAGGCTCTACTGGATGTGCCCAGGCACCGGAACCGTGACTTGAGCATCCCAAATACATGCTCTACTATAATTCTGGTCTGTGCGTGTGCCTCATTATAGAGTTCTTGTGCGGGTGTGTGTGCATTTCTGATGGGTGTCATCAGCCACGGCTCCAGTAAGTTTCCAGCATCCCCCACTAGGTGACCATCAGAGATGTTCCCATTGGCAAATCTGTTGTACAGCTGTGTCAGATGCCAGATGTGGGAATCGTGATAGCTTCCAGGGCAGCTATCACGCACATTCATTATTATGCCCTGGGCATCGCACATGACCTGGCAGTTGATGGACAGGAAGCCCTTGTGGTTGATGTAGACCCTTCCCCGCTCACTGGGTGGTGCTTTGATGCATATGTGCGTGCAGTCTATAGCACCCACAACCTCAGGGTATTCTGCTATTTGGTGGGACAGTTGCATATTGCTGGCCAATGCCTCACGGGTGTTGGGGAAATATATACGTGCTCACCGACATGTGTTGACATGGCACCCAGGAACTGGTGGAGTACCCTGATGCCGATGCCTATGAAACCCCCATCATATTCCCAGTTGGCCTTTGGAAGGTACCTGTTGCTAGTGTTCTTAGGCCTACACATACCTTGGTATCCACTGTGTGGGTTCCCCTCTGTTAGTTCTGTGTGAGGCGTGGCCGGCACAGTTCAACAATTTGCTGTAGGAGGTCCCTGTCCACCCTATATCACTCCACTATCTCCAGCTCATGTAGCCCCTGGTAGGTTATCCTGGGTCTGTACACTCTTCTCTGTGTCCTCACTGTGGGTTGGTGGACAGCATTCATATCCTCACCACCCTTAGCCTCTTCCACAAGTTGTTGTGTGATAGCTATTGCAGCCCCTATTATTTTGCTGTAGCGAGTATTAAAAGTTCCCTGCTTGTTTACACCGGTGGTGTAGAGCGTGGGAAAACCAGAGGGGAAGGTGTTTGCATAGTTTATAGCAGTGTTCTGGGCCAGGCTGGTCTGCTTCCTGTGTAATTGGCTGATTCTGATACATTTCACCTGCCAGCTAAGCTAGTTCTCCTTGATTACCTTCTTACTGCTGTTTTAGGTTCATAGGTTCATAGGTAGGTATTAGGCTATCTCCCAAAGGCATTTATAAGCCTAGCCAGAATGTGTTGGCTTTTGCCACCTCCTTAGATTAGTTCCCTGTGCCTCTGTCCAGCAGAGCCATTGAAGTGATCCATGGAGTAAACTTTCTGTTTCCCATCCACTCGGCAAGGTTCCTCTTGAAGAGGGTTAGCCAGGAGCTCTGCCTAATGTAAATTGGAATCTTGTTCCAGAGCATGGGAAGTCTCTGGGACAGGAATATATCCCTCCAGCATGTCCTATTTATTGTTGTGGTAAGGTTTAGATCCATGGAGCTTGTGGCTCAAGGGGATATGGTTTTCTTTAGGTGGAGCATATCCATCAATTCTGGGATGGACATGGCCTTGTATGTCAGACAGAGATCATCTCTGAGTAGGTGGTATGCAACCGAGTACAGCTGGAGTTTCTTCAGTCAAGCTGCATAGGGCATCTGTTTGAGGCCAGTGATCCTCTTGGTGAGGTACTTTTGTGGTCTTTCCAGTTGTTGCAGGTGTCTTGTAAGGTACATCCCAAATGGGGCATTGTACTCTATGATGGGACTGATGAGTGATGTGTAGAGGGGCCCAATGACCTCTTCGATCTGGATGCAAACCCTTTTGTGATTAGGTGGGCCACATAGAAGGATTTTCTAACCACTTTGGCAATGTGATTATCAAAGGAGGGGTTACTATCTACTTGGATCCCCAGATCCCTTATTATGTCTTCCATATTTAGGGGGCTACTACCTATATGGTAGTTTGTGGGTACTTTGTTTTTCCCAAAGGGGATGACTATGCACCTTTTGGTATTTAGCTTGAGGCCATGGTTTTGACACCAAGTATATGTCTCAGTGAGACCCTTTTGGAGGATGTCTGTGTCAGCTGGAGAGTCAATTATAGACCCTAGTTTGCAGTCGTCTGCAAACTTGGTCAGCCACAGCCCTCCTGTGCTTTCCTGTATCTCTGAGAAGTATATGCTGAACAGGAGGGATCCTAGGACTGAGCCCTGTGGAATGCCATTTGTAACCAGTTTAGAGTCAGACCTAGCTCCCGCAACTCTTATCATGTGGGTTCTGTCCATGAGCCAGTTGGCAACCCATCTCATGATGTAGGGGTTTATGTTCAGGCTGGTGAGCTTGTCAATAATACCTGAGTGGGGAATGGTGTCAAAGGCATTTGCGAGGTCTAGGTAGGCTGTGTGGACCACCTTTCCCTTGTCTATAGCCTTGGTAACTGTCTCAAAGAAGTCCAACAGGTTTAGGAGGCATGATCTTCCCTTAACAAAGCTGAACTGGGTAGGGTCCAGTGTTTGGAGGTTCCCATTGTATCTGTTAATGAAATCCATGATGATGCACTCCATAGCTTTGCAGACCAAGCTAGTCGGGCTTATAGGGCAATATTTACCGGGGTCCGTTGTGGCTCCACCTTTGTGGAACAGAATAACCATTGCTGTACGCCACTCTGTGGGCATGTAGCCTCTGGAGAGGCTGAGTTTAAACAGTGTGTTTAGGTGAGGCATTCATTTTTGAGCTGAACTCATGTAGGACGCAGCCTTGGACACTGTCTGGTCCCATTGATGCTGTGTTTTTGGCTTTGGAGAGGGCTGTTTTAACCTGCGTGTCTGTGATTTCAGGGACACTACATTCTTCTGGTATAGTTATGAGCCCTTTTGAGGGTGAGAGGGGGTGACGTTTGCACTGAACCTGTCTGCCAGGATTTCAGCTATATCGGTCGGTTCAGTGTATTTTGTGGCATTCTGCACTAACTCTGAGCAGATCTGAGAATTGCCACTCAGATTCTTGGCATAGCTAAAGAATGCCTTGTGGTTATCTTTGGAGTCCTTTGCAATTTTTCTTTCAAAGCTAACCTTGAATGATTTTATGAGGGAATGTAGTTTCTTGCTCATACTGGTCAGGGACATCTTCCCTTCTTGGGATTTTACTCTTTTCTGTACTAGTTTCCTCCTTCTATTGTATAGCTTGTTTATGGCAGGGGTCCACCAGACTAGTTTCCTTTTCTTGGAGGAGTGAGTCTTAGGTTTGTTTGGGATAACACGATCCATGCATTCTTGTAGGTGCCCATAGAGTGCATTAGTAAAGGATTTTGCAGCTTGGACAGAGTTATCCTTTAGCATGGGGGCTTTGAAACTTCCCATCTCAGTCTTAAGTAACGTGAAGTTTGCTTTTGAAGTTTTTCACTGTGGTTTCTTTGACAGGGGTGTGGTGGTGGAATGTGGATATCCAGAGTGATTAGATTTTGGTCAGATCTAACCAGCGAGGGTTTGACCTCTGGTGTGGATTACCAGTTGCCCATGTTGGTGATGACCAGGTCCAATATGTTGTCACCTCTGGTGAGGGTGTTGACCAGTTGATCCAGGGCGTTTGAGTTTATAAATTCAAGGAAATGTTGGGCAAGGGAGTTTGTACTTGAGTAGTTCTCCTAGTTAATGTTTGGGTAATTGAAATCACCCAATACCAGGGTGTTTGGTAGAACCTTTATATTTCCCAGTGTTTCCAGGAATGCGGAGTGGGGGTCCTGGAACATGGTGGGTGATCTGTAGCAAGCTATAATTTGAATAGCAGTTTTTCCCTTCCCATTGCCTTTCTGTTTAAGCCCGTGTGCGTGTCGCACAAACAGAGTGCTCAAATGTGCACATTGCTGCTATTTCCTAATCTAACTTCTTTTTTCTTCCTGTAAAACCCGGTGCGTGGTGTGCACACCCGCTTAGGCTTTGTAAAGAGTGCTAAGCAGGTTTAGACACACCCCCTAGCTTAGCTGTGCTAAGCTAGCAGCAAACCTGAGCCACAGGGCAACAATCCACTTACAGTATGCCTGACACACACCCCATAATATCACCTAGCTCCTAGGCTTGCACCAAGCTCTTCCTACTCTTACACTGTTGGGACCTGACTCACATGCTGGGGAAAACTGGGATTCGCTATCCTTCCCCTCATTTGCACAGGATTGCCTGCTAATGCATAGTTATATGTCTCACACTGAGCCTCCCCTCTTAGCAACCACTACTCACTGCCCAGGTTGTTTTCTGCCTGCCATTGACTTGCATGACAGAATAGTGATTTTAGTTAGACTGCTTATTTTAGGTTTATTTTATTATTTTTCCCCCAATCTCGTTTGCATGCCGCTGCCCTACCCTTAAGCAGCCGAGATTGGCTTAAAAAAAAAGTTGATAATTTTTTTTTTTTATGTTTGCAATGCCAATTGGCTTATACTTGGCCATTGGCATGCTTACTACATGATATGCAGCCTTTATTTGGAGCTGTCATAGCTCCGTTTTGGATTTTGCAGAAACAGAAATGTACTCGGTTACTAACCAAGTACATTTCTGCAGATAGCACTAGTCCTGCACGGACTGTTGCAAGCTTCCTGGATTGCAAAATCACCTCATTTGCATAGATTTCTCCTGCAAATGGGGTGATTTGTATACCAGGGCTTAGTCCATGCAGGATTAGTGCAGGAGTGCTCGTGCACACCCCTGCAGGCTGTTCCTGGATCGCACGGCAGACATATTGCCTGCTTGAGCTCCTGCACCGATCTTGCACTCCGTGCAAGCTTTTGAGAATCCGGGGGTTAATGTGTTTGAACCGTGTTTAGCTGGTTACATTTGTTTGCACTATTATGGTTTTGTTATAGTAACCAGCTTTTATACACCTAACAGTTCCTAGTTTATATCTAGATTTTTGCCTCATATTTTTTTTGTCTGTTCCTCATAAAATTTGTGGTTTTTTGAAATTTTGTGGCAAATAAGCGAGGAGTGAATTCACTAAATAATGACAGACATTTGAGTTTCAGACTTTTATATCCTTTGGAAAATGCATTGTAATACAAGATCTTTTATTCTAGCAACTTTCTAAGTTTATAAGAGCAATATTTACCATATTTTTGGGTCTTTGCCCCCCCCCATTATTTTTGGCTTTGTCCAGATTTTTTGTGCTAAGAGGTTGAGGGTTATGCTTGTGTGAATGAAGTGAGAAAATGTGAGTGTGATACTAGAGAAGGCTGTGTGTGTGTGTGTGTGTGTGTGTGTGTGTGTGTGTGTGTGTGTGTGTGTGTGTGTGTGTGTGTGTGCGCGTGTGTGCATGTCTTGTGATGTCTTGTATGTCTTGTAGCGTGTGTGTGTTTGTGTGTGTGTGTGTGTGTGTGTGTGTGTGAAAGCAGAAGAGACTGTGTATGACAGAGAGAGAATGGGCTCTATGTAAGATTATTGTGGTTTGCTTACTTATTTTTTAAGTACTATATTATTTTTTATATATTTTTGATGTAAAATACTTCCTCCAACACCATTTACATATACTACAGAAAGTTTGAAACATTAGACATAGGAACTATTTCACATAAAAATATATAAAAAAATAGTACAGTACTTAAAAAATTAAGTAAAACACAACAATTTTATAGACAGCCCATTCTCTAAGTGCAATAATGCCCTTTAGGGAGTGCGTTAATGTGCATTTAATGCCCTTCCAGGGTTGTAGAGGCCCTCCGCCTGCAGCATCTGTCTTCATAACACCCCCTGGTGAGCATTAATTACACATTAACACACACCCTGTTGGGTATTATTGTTTATGCAATGCCCACTGAAGAAAGAGTCTGCCATTTTATGGCAGCCTATTAAGCTTACATGGTGCTCGGACTGAAAGAAATACAATAGCTGCCATTATTTTATGTTTGCTAAGCAGTGGTTTTGCAGCTTAGCGAATGTAAAATTAAGAGAAACATAAAAAGGAATAAAAGTGTGTGTGTGTGTGTGTGTGTGTGTGTGTGTGTGTGTGTGTGTGTGTGTGTGTGTGTGTGTGTGTGTGTGTGTGTGTGCCTGTGCATGCATGCATACAGGTGCATGTGGAAAATAATTCTGGTTGAGTGTTTACTACTATAGGTAAGGTTACATTGAAAGGCACTGGGCTTAGACTAAAGTGTAGGAAAACCTGGGAGCCACTGATTTTAACTCTGTGCAGCAGCCTTTGTAGACAAATAACTCTCAGACTCTTTAAAGAGAAATGGAAATATCACCTTGTCATCCTTCATCGAATAGGTTAGCAGAATGATCACTGCATACATTCATAGAATGTGTGAAAAAAAATAAATGATAGGCTTCATAAAGTGACAATAGCTACAACTTTATTTAATTACTAGTTTACATAATTGCCAGGCACTGCATTGTCACCTGTGAAATGTTAATGGCCAGAAAATTAGGATCCACTCTGGACATTCTTTTCCATAATTTTACAAAGAAAGTTAGTGGAAAGGAAGTCATTTAAAAGAAATACCATGACAAAACATTGAAATTATATGCTTCTTAGACATATGTCTTGGTAAATGTTAGAAATTTTGGTCCAGGAGAAAATGGTACCTGTAAGACCAATGGATTTGACTGAACATCCTGTGACTATGGACATGCCTGTTTCTGTTGACACTGTGATTGAGATAAGCTAAGAAAAGATGTTCATGGTGGTATTCTTTAGCCCCTTGTACAAAACATTTCAGACAGCACTATGGGGGAAACAGAGGTTGAGACACGTGTATCGCCTATTGCCCCTCATTAAGAAGTGAGAAGGACTGGTGGTATCAGGAGACCACCAGCATGGTAGTGTCAGGAAACCACCAGCATAACTCACAGACACAGTTGCTTCTCTTTTCTTGTAAGACCCAAGTACTGTCAATGTGTAATATAGTGTTCCAGTCCTAAAGGGGGATGCAATAATGTGGAATACAAAACAGGCTGATTCTTCCTTCTTTCCCCATTCCTAGCTTATTTCAAGATCGAATCATACGAAGAAAAAATATTAGCTGTTAGTTTGCTTCTCCAACCTGCTAGAAACAACTGCTCAAAGTGGAAGCTGAGGTACATATAACTTCATGCTACTGATGTTTGGAATAAGGAATCTTTACTTTTTATTTATCTTTGTAGGGTGGCCATGGTGGTGCAGAGGTTAGTGTTGTCACCTTACAGGAAGAGGTTCTCCAGTTCGATGCTGGGGTGCCTTCTGTGTGGAGTCTGCATGTTCTCCTTGTGGTCACGTGGGTTTTCTCCGGGTGCTCCTATTTCCTCCCACATTCCAAAGATATGTGGTAGGTGGACTGGACTTTCTCGAATTGGCCATAGGCGTGCATGTGTGTGTCTTCTGTGATGCGTGTGATCTGGGCTGGCAATTTGACACCATAAAACCTTCACTGCCAATCATTGTATGGACTGATGATCTGCTGTGGTGACCCCTAATGGGAGAAGACGAAGAAGACTTTTTATTTATCTTTGCAGTATCTCCAGTTCTGTAACTGGTACAACTGGAGTGTAATAAAAACTATAGAATGAGGAGTTATGTCAGGTTTTATTTTTCACACTGGCAGCATACCTCACAGGAAACAAAGTTTCTTCAGAGGTTCAGCAAGAATTAAGCTGAATTCATCCAGATGTGTGTCTTTTTTTTGTCAGTATGACAAATTAGTGACAGTCTGGAAGTATCCTGCAAATTATATTAAACTCTACCTTGTAAAGTAATCTTCCAAATCTGAATGCTGTGAATTGAACACATCCCAACTTGTTTTTGTTTTTGGTGAAGGTGAGAGTACTGCAATGTGCAGAGCTCAGTGGTGTTGCATGCAGTAGACAAAGATGTTCTTCCACTTCACGCATCTTAACCACCAGTAAAGCTTCTGACATCTCAACCTCCTTCACTGGATGAAGGCTGAGGTTACAGCTGCACCCACACAGACATACTGTAAGTGATGTTTCTCACATATGTACATATACATACTGTGAGTGTGTGGTATCCAGATCTTACACTTTACTGTTCCTCTCCATAGCGTTTGATAACGGAGAACACACAGCTGCACAGGAGGAGGAGAAGGATTGAGCATCTTACCAGGTGCCAGTGTAGAGACTGTTGTGATAATTCTGTACTGTTACCCATGTTACAGACTGGGAGCATGTTGAAAGCTCATAAATGTAGAATGCCCACTGTAACTTTTGTCATTTACTGCCAGTTCTACTCCAGTTCTCCAGATGAAAATTGGTAGTATGTACATTGGATGTTTAGCATGTGTTTGCCTGCAGGATTCAGTGAGATTGTCAAAGTAGCTCAAAATGTTAAGGAATCACATTTTTGAACTACATGTGCTGATTTATATGGGTTCAGTTCCAGCCATCAATTGTGCATGAAGGCATCATTGGTAATGTGAGGAGACAGGTTTGAATTCAGTATCTTTCATGCTATCCTTTTTGTTACATACTTTTGGTTTATTTTTCATTTTGTTTTTCTCTATTTATTTTACAATTATATGCAGTACCATCTAGACCTACAGCCATCATGCATGGAACCTGCCAACCCCCCATCACCACCAACCCCATCTGCAGGCCAGCCTGCTAGGGTCACGTTGCAAGCTCAAACATCATGCCATCCAGCCAGGCATTGGAGGTGCACTGGAGTTGAAGGCTGTTGTTCTCAATGGGTGCAATGGCAGCAGGTGACACTAGCTGTCAGATGTGGTGGGAGAATTGGATGATCAAGGGGTAGATGACTACACTGGCCATCTAGAGACCCTTTCTCCAGCAGGTTGTTGAGTCACATTCCTGCCCCACACTAGCTCCTTCATCTGAGCTGAGGTCCAGTGGTGAGGGAGCCCAGTGTGCATATAAGCTCCTACTAGGTCATAGGCAGACAGGCAGGCAGGCCAAGATGTTGGCTGGACAGTCTCATCCTGTCCTGCATTTTGGTATTACTCTCCCTTTTATCTCTTTGCCTACCCCTGTTTGTTGGCCAATCCCTCCAAAACATAATTTTCTACCCTGTGTTAGTCTGATGTCTCCTTCTCCTTTGTGCTTCTTCTCCCTCATTATGTTTGTACCTCCTCTGTCGGTCTTGTTTATCTTTTCTATGTATTTGTTTGCAGCTACTCAGAAGTCTAACCCTCTTTCTCCACACCTTTCAAATGTACCTCATTATGAGGAACGTTCCTCATTTTCAGTGTAAAAAAACCCATGTTCCTCACAGTTTTATACTGAAAGGGCCTATCACACATTCTATATTAATAATTTCCTTAACAGATATCAATGGAAAACAATACTGAATCATATTAATTAATCAAAAGAAATGTTTTATCAGTATAAGTTTAGAGAGGGAAGGTTAAGAGCTATGCTCTTTCCATTTCAACAGTTCTCTTTTCTTCCATTCCCAGCAACTCTTCTTAACATACATTTCCTCTCCATATATTTCCCAGGTCACCGATTTTTCCTTCCTACTACCAGTGTGTATTGATTCTGCATATTACTTACAAGTCTTTCATTTAGGATTATTTTTTTTAATTGGCTTCATTATTCACTATTGATGCCTATGGATAGAGTAGACAATTTTTGTTAAAGTTTATTGTTCTCACAGTCAGAAATCTGTCTCTCATATCTATAAAATGGTAATTTGTCCTAAATATAAACTTTTCCCCACCTTTCCTTCTTGTATCGTGATCTTTCCCTTGATGTTTCCCAGTGTGTTTCTCTATTCTTCCTTCCACTTTCCGTACAGTGCTATACTCAAATTTTCAACTTTTCAGAAGACAGATTTTGCAACTGGTGACAGTAATTCTGCATGCTGTTATTTTACGAATGTATCACTGGCAATAACCTTAGCAATGTTACATGAGTCATCCCACCTGAGAAAGAGACATACTAAAAGCCTTACTGCTTAAAAGCTGCTTTCACATATACTAGCAGTATAATTCATGTATTGCAGCAGTCATTTTATTAGTGTTATATGGTGCTCCATACACCCAGGACAGAACAGAACGGCTACATTAGAAGTGGATGTGATAGCAAACCTTTGACGATATCTCCCATGTCTACCACCCTCAATGCTTTCATAAGATTATAGAATAATAGGAACTTCAAGGCAACAGAGTCTTGTAACCATTTATTCCCTGCCATTATCACCTTTCCTTCTGCAGGAGGACCTCTGCTTTTTCATGCTGTAGTGTAGAAGCCATTTTTTATACCTAAGGTTTAGGCATACACTACTGTTCTGATAATCTATTGTTTCTTTTGCTCTTTAATGTTTCATGAGGTTTAATGAGGGGGGGGGTATCCCTACCTTTATGCTATTTAGGATGATATTGCTGTCCTCAGGTACAATTCCGATTAATACTGCATTCTAGATAATGAAGGCTCAGATCTGCTGGTGTCACTTTTTAACTGAGATCCTCTCAAAGATTCATTGTTCCAGTTAGCTCTTCAGTATTTGAATGGCAATGGTATCAATATTAGGGAATAAATAGGGAATCTGTACTTAACATTAACAAAACCTAATAAGATATTTTCTTGTCTTTTCTTTATGATAATTATTAGGCTTGTCTTTGCATATGTCAAGAAATCCAGAGGAATCCTTTTCTTCCTGTCATTTTCATAGGAAAATACTAGTGCAAATGGCCATTTCAAAATGTTTGACAGAATGCAGGTGGCACCTTGATCCGAGCTGTACATATCCATTAAGGTGTGTCCCCAAACACAGACTTCAGAAGATTCTTTTCTCTCCAGATGTGGGGCAAATAATCGTCTTACAATAAACTGAGAGGTAGTGATATAACATAATAGATACTAGACCCAAGAAATGTCATCTTTTATTACAAGCAGTAGACCCTGACATTGGAAGATTCAATGCAGAGGTTACTAAGATCATGAAGGATAACATCTGTCACAGATCATGCTTAATAAAAATTGCAAGTCATAAAAGAAAGCATCTCTAAGATGTAGTTTAAAATGTGTAAGTCAATTACTCCAAACTGAAGATTTCAGTCCACAGTACAAGATATAAGCAGAAAAAGCAAGGGGACATGAGTTGTTATGGAGATAACACTTAGGAGAAATAGTTTGAAGCAGACTTGTATGTACACATTAAAACCACCAGATGGCAGAAGAAGATTAGGTTAAAAATGAATTTCTTCCCTGTAGCCTTTGTTTCTGTAGCATTTTTTAAAATGACATTCACTTTTTTTTTGTTTATTTTCTTGATATGGCTGAGCAATCCAGACAGAATGGCAAAATACCATTCAAAGGAAAGTAACTGCAGATCATACCTCTCAACCTGTTAGAGCTAGAAATCTGGGCAAAGCCTAAAATAACGGGGGAATACAGGTCCAAAGATAAGGGGAGATTTCAAATACTAGTTACAGACTTAGAACATTGCTGGAATAACATGATTTGTGTTAGCATGCATTTTTTGAAGGATGTGAAGTCAAAATACAAATGTATTGCATTATTTAGTGACTCAAATCTCAGTGATTTGTCAGAAATCCACAAATTATATGAGTAACAGACCAAAAATATGACACAAAAATCTGGACATTCTTCAAAAATCTGGACAGATGAGAGGTATGCTGCAGATGTTAAGTTAATGTTCTGAGATCCTTACACTGTAGTTTATGGAAAGAAAGAAATTATACGACGACTCCCCATTAATATTCAAAAATGTGCACGCTGATTGGCCAGCCCAACCAGCGTGCCCATTGTAAATCCCACAATATACCAACGGAAAAAGGTCTAGTCACCCGGACTTCTTTCCGTTGGTATATTGTTTAAATTTTATTTTTATTTCTTAAAAAATAAAAATAAAATCTTTAGCCCCGACTCCGGACATACCAGAGAGGCAGCTTGGACAAAATACTAGAGAAATCAGGTATGCTATTTAAAATTAAACACACGTACCTGATATCCCTTGTATTTCTTCCATGCTGTCTCTCTTATACCCCTAAACTGCCCTAAAGTTTTTTTTAATTAAAAAAAAAAAAACAAATAAAAAAAAAAAACAAAGAAAACAAAAACGGAGCAACGGAGACTTTCTTTTCTATGTTGCTTCCGTTTCAAAGCATTGATGTACTGGGTATGTGTGGGAACACAAGTCCCATACGCATGCGCAGTACATCAATACAAGGAAGCAATATACCACCAGCTGTGGAAGAACAGTAATGCGCTGTTATACAAAGACATTATTTAAGAAAAGTATGTATTTTTTTTTCCTTAAATAATGTCATTGTATAATAGCAATAACCGACTCCGTAGTTGTGGTTTATTGAAATATACCCATGGTTGGCTTTATTTAATCACTCGGGCTTCGCCATCGTGATTAAACCACGCCAACCATGGGTAAATCTTCAATATATCACACCACGTCATTGGTTATTGCTTAAATACATCTTTTTTTAAATAAAGTAGGTTCAAACATACCTCTGGGAAGTCCCAGTGACATGGTAAACACTGTTGAACTAGAAAAAGAAAAGTAGGGTTACTGTATATTAAATTAAAATGAATGGCAAACATTCTTATAGGTAAGAAATATTTCTTCATACAAGGTAAATCAGATGCCCTGATGGCCGGTTTGCTGGACTGGCATTACCTGACACTTGACAGCCAGCCTCAGCTTGGAAGGTCATCATACCTCTCGACCTCTTAGCCCAAGAAATCTGGACAAAGCCTGACATAATGGGAATACAAAGGCCCAAAAGGAGGGGCAGATTTTAAATATGATTTTATAAACTTAGAAAGTTGCTAGAATAGCAAGGTATGCATTAAAATGCATTTTCTAAAGGATATGAAGCCTGAAACTCAAATGTCTGCCATTATTTACTAATTTCATTCTTCAGGTCATCCCAATGATTTGCCAGAAAAAAAAATGTTATGAGGAACAGATGGAAATTTTGAGTCAAAAATCTGGCATGCTGTGAAAATCTGGACAGTTGAGAGGTAACTCTGCTGGTCAAAGGTGAAGTACAGTGTCTCCTTGTCTACCATTCCAAAATGTGTCAAGCTTACAAGGAATTCAGTATTCCCAGCTGGACAACTGGGACTGTGGAATGTCGCTGTTCTCCTAATGACTATGCAACACAAGTGAATGCAGCTGTACAGATTAACTTCAGAACCAGGGGGATTGTATAACCGTTAAGGTGTCTACCTTTCAGATACAAGGTACAAGATTTGATTCCCACCTTTAAAAGGGAAATTATCTAGGCTGAAAATGGCCCACAAAGGCAGCTATCCTAGTACTTACCTATGAACCTAAAATGTACTGTAGACAGTACCAACACATCAGCTAAAATGCTTACTATCACACTGTTGTCACATTTCTTCCCAGTAGGGCAGTCACATCAAGGCAAATCAGGACAGTAACATCTAAGGACAAACTAGAATGAGTGCCCTCCCTGATGTACTGCTGCCCAAACAGCAGTACATCAGCACTGCATAGAATGAGTGTCCTGATGTACTGCTGCTTGGGCAGCACAGAAGCTCAGTGGTTAAGATTCATGGTCTGGGGCACAGCCCTGACAAGTCACTGTACTATTCTCCCAACATTTGTGTGAGGTTTCTAACGGGCACTCCAGTTTTCTTCCAAAAAATAACAGGTTGATTGGCTACTCAAAACTGTCCAGGTATATTGCCTTTACCCTTGATTTGTTGGTCTGGGTTGTAGCTGGAAAGGGTCTGTGATAACTAGTTCACTAGTTCACTTTCATTGCTCATAAATTAAATCAAATTAAATTAAAATCTATCTGGATGACACAGTGTGGTGATGACTGCATAAATTTATTCATACTAAAAAAGTGATATCTATCTATATATATATATATATATATATATATATATATATATATATATATATATATATATATATATATATATATATAAGTTCACTTTATAATCTTGAAATACTGAAATTTTGAATTGCAGTATATCGAGACCATAAAGTCGAATCTGCAGAATAGCGAAAGTGCATAACCACGATTCCAGATATGTTGAATTTGTGGTTATGCTTTAACTGTACATGATGTAGAGTGCATGCGTGGGTGGTGTGCAGTTTCGTGTGTGGATTTAGGTGGAATTTAAGGTAAGTGACTAGTTTGTAAGGGTTTTGGGTAAGTGTTTGAGTGTATGTGAGTGTGTTTGGAAGTTGTACGTGTGGGTCAGGGTAAGCAGGTAAAATATGAGTGTTTAATTGTTGACTGTGGTGGTGTTTGTATGTATGTGATATGTGTGTGCGAGGGACTGTGGAATGTCTGGTTGTGAGTTTGCTGTCTTTTACTGTTTGGTGCAATCTTGGAGTTAGAATATATAAGTAGGGGGTGTGTGGTGGGGCTTGCCCACCTGCTTATTTGTGTAGGTTTGTATATGTGTGTTGTTATGTTTGTGTGTGTGTTTTCTTTTTGGTAGTGTGGGTATTATAGTGTATGTGTAGTGTGATGTATGCTGTGTTTAGGTTTAAGATTTTAAGTTTTGCGATTTTGGGCATTCGGCGTTTTGTGGATTCGACTTTATAGTGTAGATATACTGAAATTCAACATTTGGAGCAGATTATAAAGCAGACTATAAAGTCAATCCATATATATATATATATATATATATATATATATATATATATATATACACACACACACACACACACACACGCACACACCTGTATCTATATATGGTTGCCCTGCATTAGACTGAGCCTATGTTTGTTCAACAAGTGCAGGGGTGTGATTTAATGTTGATGGTACATATAGCCGAACAGTGGATATGCTGATGGTATTGAATGTCAATACTGGTAAGTAGGGTTGGGGGGGTGAGAGTACACACCTGTGTGTGCTGCGTGTGTATGTGTATGTCAGTTAGGGTTAAGGTTGGGAGTGGGTCTGTTTGTGTGCAAGTTTGTGTATTGTAAGGTATTTTTAGGTAAAGGTAAGGGTTAGATTAGGGGATAGATGTAGTATTATTTGTGTGTGTTTTTGAATGTTTGCATGTCTGAGTTTATCTTTTGTAGTGGCAGTGTTATGGGAAGGTTTTAATGACATTAAGGTGTAAAGTTAGGATTGGTGGTAGGGCAGTGTTAGGGTTAGTACCCATTACTAAGGTGGTGCAGGGGTGTATTTCCCTGTGGTCAGTTGTTCTTCCCTACTCAAGTTTTGTCAGGATTTCTTCATCTGGGATAGCTTGAAGTCAGGTCTTGACATAGCAGGTCCTGTTGCTGAACTTTGTTTTAATGGACATTGGAAGGGTATGTAAGTGTGAAGGCCTGCTGTAAACTTGCCTGTCTTTTTGATGATAAAAAATATTTTGCATACATCTTTCACTGAACCTCACTCTTAATCAACATTTATTTTAACCAAAAATCAGCTAGTCTGTAATGATTTTTTTTTGCATTTCTCTGAAACATTTTCCTTTTAAGTAGAGTGCATGTTAGCCTTGAGAACATTCAGGCATAACCTCCACAGGAGGGTATGTGGTTCCCAAATTAAAATAGGCAAAACCTAACCATGACAGATAAAGATTATGAAACTTTGCATATACGAACTAAAATGTTTCCACGTGTCTAGGATTTATACAAATGTGTACAAATGACAGATATACCCCCTTGTTTGCAAAATAGGTTTCATAAAAGTATATATTTCTGATATACTGGTAGCACGATTTCCTAGCTGGGGGGTATATCAATATCTGATCACATGCTGCATATCTTCTTTTTATTAAACATGTCATTAACATTCCATGCAGTTTACTTGTCCTTGAGAATCGTGGAGCTACTTGAAAATACCTGTATGATTTCCCCTTTCATCACTGGAAGAGAACTGAAAGAAGCTAACATTGATTTATTGTCATTAGACTAAGAGTTCTAGTGCAGGATCATGAGTGTGCTGAAGAACAAGTCGTGAAACATACTGCAATAGTATAGTTAGGTCCGTAGCAAAACTGAATGCTGTCGTAGGAGTATAATGATGCAGCTGATAGTCTGTCCTTACGGATTGCCAATAAACTTTTAACTATATTTCCTGAATTTCTTTTGATGTGTAGATGTTGAAATATATAAGGTTGCAAATGAATGTTTCTTTCTTATGCTGGATAGAGCAACATTTTATATTTCATGAACACAACATACAAATTCAGAGTCACCAGCACCATCCCCACCTCAGCTGCACTAAACAATCTCCTGACATTAATAAAGAAATCTGAAACATCATTGCAAAAAAAAATGAAAAAAAATCCTAAGAAATATAAATGAAAGATGTCATTGCATTTTAACTAACTAGCAATAAAAGAGGTAAATAACTCAAACTGAGTGATTTCATAAGGAAATAAAGGGATTTTAGCATTTAGGCTGTCAGATGGCATCTGCATGTATTGTTTCAGCTGCAAAAATAAATTTTTAGTAATTCATACAACAAAATGATATTCTTACAGTAGCACATTAGATAGAAATGTGATTTGTCTTATGTACATATATCTACTGACAGATGTTCAGTAATCTTCTACAACAGTTGCTATAAACACAATACAGTCTGTCTTCCAGTTTCTTTGCACTATATTTGCTGTGGTCATTGCAATAATTTAGTAACACTGCAAGTGCCAATGCACTGCAATAAATGTCAGTACAGAATTAAATTACAATACATGTAACCGGTGACATGACATAACACAACTGCAAAAATGGGAAGACTTATGGCCTATGTCCATATCAGGTGATCCATATATAGATTAAATCATACTATGTACTTCAGAGATTGATTCAGTGACACATACAATGAGTTTCAGGTTTGGTCACCACATGGAGCCTGTATGTTTTTTCTGTGTTTGTGTGGATTTTCTTTGTCTTCTTCCTCTCAAAAACCTTTGCTGTTTGGCTGTTCTAAACTACCCATAAATATATATTGCATTTACCTTGTATTTCCCTGTATAGTTCCTGTAGATCCCTGTTCCTCTGACTGTAAAGTCAGATTTAACACCAACCATATCATTACATTTATGGATGACACTACAGTTCTGGTCCTCATCAGCAAAGGAGAAGAAAAAACTTACAGGGAAGAAGTGAGTTCTCTGACTGGTGTGTCAGGTATAATCTTGACCTCAATGTCAGCAAAACCAAGCAGATCATAATAGACTTCAGGACAGTACAATCAGCTCACTCTCCTCTCGTGATAAATGAGGAGGTAGCGGAAAGGGTAAAGAACACAAAATTCCTTGGGGTCTCTATAGCGGTGGATATTTCTTGGTCAACCAATACCAGTCACATAGTAAAGAAGGCCTGTCAATGCCTGCACTTTCTGAGGAGATTGAGGAAAGCAAGCCTACCTTCTTCTATCCTCTCCACCTTCAACAGGGGTACCGTGGGAAGTATCCTAATGTGCAACTTCATGGTGTGGCATGGAAGCTGTTCAGCTGCAGATCAAAAAGCCCTACAAAAGATAATCAGATTGGAGAAAAAATAACGGGATCCAAACTTCCAGCGATAAAGGATCTATACAAGACATGTTACAATAGCGCAACAAAAATAACAAGTGATTCTACACACTCTTCTTTTGAACTGCTCACATGTCTATTGTCTGGAAGAAGATACCATGCCATAAAATGACCAGCTTGAAGAACAGTTTTTTCCCTCAAGTGATTAGAATCTTGACCTCTGGTATTAATCTCAGGGGTGTGAGATGCTGAGACGTCTTGTGATAATCATACAATAGTGCAATAACAATAAGACATAACCAACTTATCAGTTTACAAGAAATTTATGTGCAATATAAACTGCTAGATATTCTAATAATATAGATAACATGAGAATTATATTGTGTAATAAGTACCGATGCAATAAGTAATCAATCAGCTGCTATAGTGGTGTGCAGTATAATTGTAGTAATAAATAGAATTATAACTGTCTAAGAGAAAGGTACATGTTAGGTCTGATATGTGTAGTTGTATGTATGTATATGTCTCTTTTCTAAGCATGTGCAATTGTATGTATATATTTATCTTCTCAGTTTGAGCATGGTGCATGTAATTTCGTTGAGACTTCACTTGTGGTGTGTAAATGACAATAAAGGTTACTTTGACTTTGACTATTTGTGGCCTTGGTCATACCTGAAAAGTGTTACAGCTGGACTAATTCACTTACATGGTTAACAGATGCGTAGACTGAAAAATAAATTACCTATATAACTAACACATGACCAAAGCAGGTAGATGGTAACAGGAACAAACACAAAATCATCCCTTTTTCTTGTTAATGGATACAGATATGGTGTTGTGATTTAAGACAAGCTGTCACAAAGCTCACTTTGGTTAAATATAACAAAAAAAGTAAAAGGGCATTTCTATATATTTATACTGCACTTCCTATTTCAGCATGCTAAAATCATATGGTTTACATGAAATATTTTTTATTGATAGCTACATTTGATGAAAACATACAAATGTGTTAAATGTTAGGTGTGAAACGTGCAAATGTGTACCCATTCCTACACTATTGTATGCTGATGTCCATTGTCAGCACATATTGCTCGAATGTTTTATGATATTTATTGCTATATACTCGCACAGACAGCTACTGTGTGCCCTACGTGTTACCCAGTGTGTAGGGCTTAACAGCTGTTATACTGGTTACTTCAGAGTCCTTAACATGCTCATGCCCTGTTCAGAATATGAATTTAAGATAATTTTGAAATGTGTTATATAATCAGATGCAAGCATACCTCTCAATGTCTAAGCGCAAGTAATGTGGACAAAATCAAAATTAATGGGGAACCAAAGGTTCAAAATGAAAGACTAATTTTAAATATTGCCCTTACAAACTTAAAACAGTTGCTAGAATAACATATTTTGCACTAGCATGTATTTTATGGATGATATGAAGTTTGAAAATCAAATGTATGTCATTTAATGACTTTAATTCTCAATGATTTGTCAGAAAACTATAAATTTTATGAGGAACAGACCAAAAATATGAGGCAAAAATCTGGGCATTCTGCGAAAATCTGGACAGTTGAGAGTTATGGAGCCAAGTGCATCACATCTGTGGGTTGTGCCTGCCTGTCCAATTTTGGAATGTCAACCATATTAATTCCATCATATGCAACAGACAAGCCTGCCAGTTGACACCAGTGGTATACAGCATGTAGTATGTCATAAACAGCATGATATAGTAGGACTGAGTTCTAATGCCCCAAATGTCTGTTCAGTTATTTGTACTGTTTCCTACATCACTATTTGTATGATGATAATGTCATCAGCCATGGTGGCAAGGATGCCACTGTCATCCAAAAACAAACATAGATTCAGCACATCACCACACAGGAATGGATCCTCTAAGGTGACATTGCGTAAGGTGTTACCAGCGTGGCAGAAATCAGTGTACATTGTCAATACAGCACATGCTATCACAAACAAGAAGAAGACAGGAAAAGGGGCATGGTGGAACTCTTGGACTATGAAACAAGGCAGGTGTGAGACAATTATTGAGCTGCATTCTACCTTCTTCAAAGATGGTGCTGCTATGTTTGCAAAAAATAATTGACTTCAATAATTGGCTTAGTTTTTGGTGTCATTCGGGGGGGGGGGGTTCAGTATTTGTTAGCCTGGGAGGATATGATCAACAGACCATGGTGCTTCACCAGAGATGGCCTGCATCTGTTCCTCTTGGGTTTTGATTATTGGCAAAGACATTGCCCACCCCATAGTGCCTTTTTAGGCAATACCAACCTGATAAACCTACTGACATAACGAAACAAGCAAAACAAGATATGAAGGTGTTACTGATCAATGCTAGGAGCCTAAACAAGAAACTCCAATCCCTACAAGCCCTTCAAATCCTGGAGGATGTGGATGTCTATCTAGAGACTGAAAATGGTTTCAAATAGTGGAGAGCAATCTGGCTGTGCCGGGCTATAACACCTTCCATACATTTAGACCATGCAGGAGGGGAAAAAGGTGGTCGAGACTTACATCAAGCCTGGTAAAGCAGCATGACGCACTAATGCTGTTCATATCCAAATAACCATCAGAAAGGTCCTGTACCATATATTAGCTAGCTATAGAGCTCCCTCTATGACAAAAGAAAGCCACAACACCTATCTACAGGAACTAGGATAATTCAGTATTAAACCCAATACGATGTTTCTATGTGATCTAAATTATCCAACTATACTCTGGGAAACCTACACCATCACTAGTGTACAAACACAGAGATTCCTGGACTTTGTTAACACAAATGCCCTGGAACATATAGCCAGAGTACCCAGTGGGGGAATAACATCTTCAATCTTTCCTTACTAGTATGGGAGCATACTGCATCATCCCTTGTATAGCTTCATCACTTGATAGGTCTGACCATAAAGCAGTCTCTTTCAAAATAAACTTAAACCAGAAATCCCTTACACCTGAGGTATCTTTAGAAATTTCTGTAAGACAAACTGCGTAATCCTAAGTGATGCATTGGCATGTTTCATATCCCATCAAGCCCAGTTAACTCTGCTGAATATGCAGAAATGTACATCTCCACACTATACCAGCATGTAAACAACTGCACAGATGCAGCTGTACCCCATAAGTTCGAGTGCAGGGCAAACCCCATAAACAAACCCACATGGTAGAATCATGATATCAACAAGCTTTATAATAAAATTAATGGAATTTTGATCAAAGGTAAGAAGAGTAATTCCCAGACTGTTAGAGCCCTTGTCACTGAAATAAACATACAACTCAAGAGCTTAATAAGATCCACCAAAGCCAAGTTTGAGACTAAAATAGCTACACAAGCCAAAGACAATTACAAGAATTTATTTTAGCTATGCTCGTAATCTCAAAAGAACAATGCAGCAATATGCCGAGCTGATTGTGAACGATGTTGCCTACACTGAGGCTGAAAATATAGTGAACCTACTGGCTGATAAATTTAGCTTTAACTTTACCCCTCTCTCCTCTCTGTCTGTCTCTCAATATATACCAGAAACTCTCATACCTCCAGCTATCACACATCACCAAGTCTTGAAAGTTCTATCAAAAGATAGAAATATTGCATTGATGGGTCCTGACAATATCCCTGGATGCATCTTAAATAGCATGAAGCATGATTTAGCCACACCCCTAACAACACTATTCAGTCTCAGCCTGCGTGCAGGTTGTGTACCAAGCAAATGAAGAAGAGCTACAGTAAATCCCTGCATAAGAGATGACCTTCCCCAGACCCATGCAATTACAGACCCATACGTCTGACCAGCTTCAATGCAAAGCCATAGAAAGACTTATCATGAAACTAATCAATCAGGACATATGGACTCTCCAAATATTGGACCTGTATCAGTTTGGATCTGTCAAGGGCAGGTCATGCTTACTCAGCCTGGTGGATCTTTTTGAAAAGGTCACCAAAGCAATGGATGAAGGCAAAAAGGTACACACCACATACTTTGACCTGGCCAAAGCTTTTGACACAATTCCCCACTCAGGAATAGTAGGAATAAACTCCTATGTCACTCACTGGATTGTCAAATGTCTCACAGATAGGACTCAGATAATCAAAATAGGGGGCATTACCTCTATAAAGAGACCGGTCATCAGTGGAGTCCCCCATGGTTCTGTGCTGGCACCTCTCCTGTTTAAAAGCCAATACTAAATGACTATGGCTGAGTAAGTTTGCTGATAACAGCAAGCTAAGAGCAATCACTGAATCTCCAAATGACTTAGCCATCCTGCAGAAAGGCCTGTCCCAAATACTTAACTGATGCCAAAATCATAGGCTGAAACTAAATTCCAAAAAATGCATTATTGTATCCTTTGAGAAGTAATCTATCTCAAGGTACTACCACACTGACGATACACCTCTAAGAGTTGATCCAATTGTTTGGGATTTGAGAGCTTATGTGGACAGTGACCTAACTTTTGACCAGCGTGTGTCCATTGTTGTAAGAAAGTTCTTCTATATTGTACAGTTTATAAGCACAGGGATTGTGTCTAGATCTAGGGATGTCATTGTCCCCCTTTTCTCAGCCCTCATTGGGCCAGTCATTGAATATAATGCCCCCTTTGGCATGTATCTTTCTAGACACATGCATCAACTGAAACATCCACAGAGATATCTTACTAAAAAGATACAAGGCCTAAAGAACATGTCCCACGTGGACCAGCTCAAAGCACTGTTACTATACTTAGTATCCTACAGGAACACCCACAGAGAAATCTTACTAAAAGGATACAAGGCCTAAACAATGTGTCCCACATGGACCAGCTCAAAGCCCTGTCACTATACTCAGTATCCTACAGGAACACCCACAGAGATATCTTACTAAAAGGATACAAGGCCTAAACAATGTGTCCCACATGGATTAGCTCAAAGCCCTGTCACTATACTCAGTATCCTACAGAAACACCCACAGAGATATCTTACTAAAAGGATACAAGGCCTAAACAATGTGTCCCACATGGACTAGCTCAAAGCCCTGTCACTATACTCAGTATCCTACAGACAGCTGAGAGATAACCTGTGTTTGGCATACAACACATCCTCTGACCCATTACTGATGGATTTACTGCACACCAACTAGTCAAATGGCATCAGAAGCACTCAGTCTAGAGATCTAAACTTCTGCAACATCAACAGAACAGTTTGGAAGGGCAGGTATATCTCAATGAGGAGACCACTGCTTTGGAACCGACGCCCCATCCACATAAAACAAAGTTCATCCCTACCCATATTCAAGCCCAACATAGATCGGTGGATGGGAAACACAATATACCCCAGGACTGCCTCCCCCATACTGCTAATGGACAGAAGCAGATCATAAATGTTTTACCCTATGCACGAGTCCCCTCAAGTTATCTATAGTATGATCCTAGTTACTCTTATTAGGGGTAATGTATAGTTATCAACCATGGGATGGGTAAGGCCAATCTATAACTGAATTGGATAGGTTATTTCAAGCACAAAAAGAGAAATTGGCTACGCTTACTAGACAGTTAGCCTAGTATTACCTATGAACCTATGAAAAAAATGCATGCTACAACCCCAGTGTTTGCACAGAAGACATTATCTTTTATTATTTAGTAGTGGCTTCAGAGCAATGTGAATGCAATCCATTGGAAATGGGAAGTCTTTTGGAAAGACTCTTGGACCACAGCCTGGTCACACTGGAATCAGAGGATCATTTGGTGTACTGGTCTCAATACAACACCTGACAAGTGTGGCCAGCCACACTTCTGAAGACACTGCAACCTATGAAATTCTTCTGGCAGCAAATTCTGAAATTAGCTGGGATGTATAGGGCTGATTTGGTTTTGCTCTCCACAGTCAGTTTCTTGGAGCACTGCATTTAGGTCTGTAGTTCTTGTGATAATAAATCTCAGAGTTCTGGAGCTCATTATGAATTGTATCTGCCTCTTGAAATATATGTTGTGCAGTTTGTACTTTCTTCTGTGTTATGGTGTTATTATATATACCTGGCCCTGGGACTGCTATTCTCCACTGCCATATGCTGTGTCTCTTTTGCCTTAGCTACTGTATATTTGTACCTGCTTTTGGGCATCCTGATTGTCCCTGTATTTTGTGACACTCCAGTGTGGCACTCACAAAAAGCTGACTTATACTGAACCATCCTCCAGGAATGTCAATTGTTGTCTTCCTTTAACCCACAGTAAAACTACCTTCTAAACAGAACTTTTCCCATTAACAGTCTGGTTTGTTCCTATCCTGGTTATTTGTACATTCTGTGTTACAAAATTTTAGACCCAGGACTTCTGAATGGAATTTGTACCTCTTAGAACTGGAAAAAATACATCTCATTTTCTCATTTCCATCATGTAAATGCAAATTACAGTTATGTTTTATTGCATTCGTTATAGGG
Organism: Protopterus annectens; assembly: GCF_019279795.1. NCBI lineage: Eukaryota > Metazoa > Chordata > Ceratodontiformes > Protopteridae > Protopterus > Protopterus annectens. The sequence continues at coordinate 585,394,499 of NC_056732.1, forward strand.
AATAATTTTGAAGTTGTGTCTGTGAGTATGAATGTGGAACACATTTAGCATAGCAGTCTTTCATGGATGTATATACTGTTAAAAGCACTGTGCATGTAAAGACCCAAAGATCTGTGCTTCTAGACACAATCTGCATTTTCATGGTTGTAGCAAACAAATATGAATTAGTTCTGTTGCTGTCTTGCTCCTTTATCTGATTATAAGTCATTGCCTAACTGTAGTTTTATATGTATTCTTATTATTTATGTATTGTTTATTTGCTTTGACTGACACAGGGGGGAATTTAATAAAGCCTACACGGACTTATTTTCCATGTAGGCATAGTGGCACACTGCTTACATGAAACCCACCAGGTGTGTGATCCAGTAAATAGAGCTGAGCGGAGCGCACGCATGCACCAACACAGAAGTATCCATGGCATGCAGATTACCTGATAAGCAGGTGAACTGCATACAAATGAAAGAGGTAGAGTGATCCAGGAAGCAGATAGGGAGTCCTGCAGACCCTGTGTTGGTGTCCATAGTGTACACAGAAATATTCCATGTACAGGATGTAAAAATAACAACAGGGGCCGTAAAAGGGTAGGTAGATGGGCAGAAATAGCATAGCAGAGACAGAAATGTGCAAAACTATCCACTGTGTGTCCAAAACCATATAGAAATTAATGTAAAATAATTTTATTTATTTTTTAATAATCTGTGTATGTTTGCAAGATGTGACGGAGTGTGCAAATATACTGTTATGAAAAAAAATAATGTAAAAACCAAAGTTATTAGTACGTGACAGTAAATTATTATAGGACCCTGCATGGAGTATGAGGAATGGTGGAATGGCTCTGCTGCTAAAGAGGCAGTGCCTGGAACTGTGTTGTTTCCAGGTCTTGTGCATGGATCCTTATACAAATGAGCTGGGGTTACGGAATAGCACAAATATGTATCTGTGTCCGCACATCCCATCTGTGTAGGCACAGAACTGTGTTGGTATCCACAGAAGAGGTAGCTGACATCAAAGGAGGGTGTGTCTGAGGACTTGTAAGCTCATTGGAGCTCAGCAGCGCCTGTTTGCATGACACAGTGCTCTGCTCAGTATGGGGGGGTGTACAGTGTCAGCTAAGCTTTGTTTACCTTCGGGGTGTGTGTGTTTCATTGGGTTTGCGTGTGTTTGTGTGATGCACTACCAAGCTGAGTGTGACTTTTCATGGTGGCATGTACACTGAGTGCTGAGCACTGTTTTCCTTCATGGCACATGTTTGTGTGGCATGCCACAGTGTTCAGTGAGGAAGGATGTTCAAAAAAATTGGCTGAGAAAGACAACAATATCTTAATTATTGATGACCCCTGTTCCACATAAACTAGGGCTATTAACAGTTCTTAATGATGTACTTGGCAGGTGGAATGCATCATAGGTAGCCAATCAAAAAGGCTGCACCAACAGCAGAGAACTATAAAAGTTGCAGAAACCCTACAATCTGTTCACCATACTTTGCACCATTGGAGGACAGACTTGGGACTTTTAACTGAAGAAATGCTAGGGGCTGTTGCAGGTCTGCTACATACTGTATGTATGTGTTAGATGCTGAGGTCAATGCTGCTACTGATGCTGCTGACCATAGGCCTAGACTGAGAAGGAGAAGAGTGTTCAGGCCCAAGGTAACCTTCCAGGAGCTACATGAGCTAGAGATTGTAGAGCACTATAGGGTGTACAGGGACATATTACAAGAACTCACAGAGCTCTGCCGACCTCAACTCAAACCCAGAGCCAACAAAGTGGAACCCATCCCAGTGGAAACAAAGGTATGTGTACTTCTTAGGATACTAGCTATGGGTACATTCCAAAGACCAACTGGGGACATGGTGGGGGTCTCACAGGCATCAGCATCCAGGGTACTCCACCAGTTCCTGGATGCCATGCTAACACATGCCATTGAGCACATTTATTTTCTACTCACTCCTGAAGTGAGGGCCAGCAGTATGCAATGCTTCTACCATGCAGCAAACTACCCTGAGGTACTGGGTGCCATAGACTGCACTCATGTACATATCAAGGCACCACCCAGTGAGGAGGGTAGAATCTACGTCAACTGCAAGCAGTATCACTCCATCAACTGCCAGGTCATGTGCAATGCCCAGGGCATTATCATCAATGTGTGTGCTGGCAGCCCTGGCAGTTATCATGACTCCCATATCTGGCATGCATCACAACTGTACCAGGTGTTTGCTAGGGGGGACATCCCACAGGGCCATTTGCTGGGGGATGCTCACTATGCACTAGAACGTGGATGATAACACCCATCAGAAATGCATGCACATCCACTGAAGAATGCCATAATGAGGCACATTCGCAAACTAGGGACATCATAGAGCATGTGTTTGGGCTGCTGAAGTCATGGTTCTGGTGCCTCAATATATGTGGTGGAGCCCTGCAGTACTCTCCAGCCACATTTGCACACATGCTCACAGTATGTGCCATCCTACACAATATGATCTGTGGAAACAGCTGCAGCAGGATCAGCAAAGAGAAGGGATACACAGCCCCCCACCAGTGCCTAGGTCACCACAGCCACACCAACAGGTGGACTCTGAGGAGGAAACCCCTGATGTTGTCCCTGTAGGCAGACATGGGTGTGCCTAGTATGCCCTGGCCTTGGTCAAGAGACAATGCATAGCATATGCACTGACAACCTAGGGCCCGAGGAACTGACATCTTACTCCGACTTGCATACATATTGGTAAAAATTATGCCAACCAGCCCAAACAACCTGTACCTAACCATGTATTGGCTGTATAGTGCACACATCAGACAGAGTCAGCCCTGAAGTACAGGTCTGACAACTGCTTCATTTGCAATGTAAGTCACACACCTATTCACCAAGGGGTACTAGAATACGGTAGCATATGTATAGACCTGCCGCATGTATGCAGGGGGACTATAGTGTGCTACCAGGCTACATGGGAAGATCTAACAACCACTTCGGGCAACAAGTACTCTGACCAATAGGATGTGCTCCATAATATACACTAGGTCACATGGCTAAAAAGTCCATTGCATTATTCAAGGGAGTAGAGGTATCACAACAGTCGCACAACTGTCTATGGCAGCAGAGTATGGGCTGGTCATCTCCCACCCCCAGCTCATCAGTGTACCCATGCAACTACTGTAGCAGTATATCTGCAATGATATATCAGCAGACCAGCCAATTCCAGGGCTGTGACATAGAATCTGGCCACATGTTCTATGTCTCACATAATGCTGTTTATTGTATGATAAATGATGCATCCTTGACCAGCAGCCTGTGTGGCTCAGTGGGCTAGGGACATTAACATGGGTGATGGTGCTGATGGTTTGAATCTGGCAATAGCCACATCTTTTGCATGTGAGGTAGTCATATGGTGGTGTCCCCACAGACTGTCATACCCCTCACTCCATTACTGCATGAAAGCTGGACAAAGCCAGAGAGAATGGGGGAACAAAGGTCCAAAACTAGAGACAGACATTCAGATGCACTGATTCACTTAGCAGGTGGCTAGTATAAAAGCAGGTTGCATTAGTACAGAATATCTGAAGGATATAAAGTCCAACACTCAACTGTTTGACTGTAGTTAGTACTATTCACTGACTGCCTTATACAACATTTTATTGGAGCACCACAAATGTATGAGGAACAGCCCAGACATATGGGGTGAAATTCTGGACATTATTAAAAACATGTACAGTGAGAGGTATGCAGACTGTCACCCTGTACATGGTGTTACATCAAGTACCCCAGTCACATATTAATTACAACACACAGATGGGGAATGTCGTGGACAATGTCAGGGTAGTGCTATACTCCAGAAACAGGTGCAGCTCCCAATTTCTGTAGAACACAAAATACCAGCCTGGAATGCAGGTAGCTCTGGCCTGGAGTCACCTTGTAAGAACTGATAGTCCCACTGGGCATGCTCCTACACTTAGCTAACTTGAGTGCAATTCTGTTGCCTCTTCCTTACAAAGACCTGCTATTTGGAAAATACGTCTGTACATGCAGACAGCTACGTCTACATATCTTTCTGACCCTATTCCCCTCCCGCATGTATAGTGTATCTATCAGTATGTACCCCATATACATATAATACAGATATGTGTTTATGTATATATTGTTGTGTCTTTCGGCTTATCCCAGTTAGGGGTCGCCACAGCGGAACTCCGGTCCACTAATGTTTGGTAGTGGATTTTTACGTGCCGAGTTACCAGTCCTGACGCACAATTTTCAACGAAGGCATGCCCATTCATGCATGCCTCCACAAAGAAGATGCTCTGAGAATTGAACGCGACAACGTCTTGCTGTGAGGCGACAACGCTACCGCAGCATCACTACCATGGGTGTATATGTGCATATATATATATATATATATATAGAGATATATATATATATATATATATATATATATATATATATATATATATATATATGATAATGATACATAGACTCTCCACATATATCTACAGAAGTCATACACATAACGTTGACACACAGCAACATTTATAGGTGTATCCCTTTTATACAAATTTATATATATATATATATATATATATATATATATATATATATATATATATATATATTGATTTCCCCACATACTCTCAGAATTCTGAGGTTATCTGCACTCACACATCAAAACAGTTGCCCAAAGGAACCAAACCAAAGCTGCGAAAGTACGTAATCCACTCACCCAGAGACCCCTGTGATTGTGGAATGTCACCTTGAAGACAGACACAAGTGAGCAGGTGTTGTACTGTACAATGGTTCAAAGCATGCCTTGGACAGGCCATATTACTCTTGGCCACATGTCTGCCTATCAAATTGCAACCAGCCACATATGGCCATACTGCTAACTGTACAGACATAGCAGGGATAGTGACAGGTGCACCACTCCTAGGACACTAGATACAGTAACAGTACCAACCAGTATCACTCTGCAGACCACACATGCTAACGCAAAGCTACTTTACGTACTCCAGAAGTACTGTGCCTGCAATCACATATACAGCAGATGAAACACGTGGCATGTGCAATAAGTACTGCAAGCTATAGTGTGCAACTGTAGATAGGTAGGGGTTCTAATCTCACATCAGTCAACTGTGTGCGTGCGCGCGCGTGTGTGTGTGTGTGTGTGTGTGTGTGTGTGTGTGCGTCTGTGTGTGTATCTGTGTGTGTGTGTGTGTGTGTGTGTGTGTGTGTGTGTGTGTGTGTGTGTGTGTGTGTGTTTAATTATATCCCCATGCAGCACTACAGAAAATCCCATATGGCTATCCCTGTGCAACGGTTATGCATTTTATGGCCCTGTGACTAGCTGATGGCCTCTATATCGCCCTCCTCTACAAGACTTGCTGATGTCATCCACCTTAAGAGAGCTGGCTGACACTCTAGTATCAGATAAACTCTGTGGTGGCTGTGATAGGTACTGTAAGCTATAGTGTATAATAATAGATAGGTAGGGGTTCTAATCTCACATCAGCCAATGCTGTGTGTTTATAAATATAACCCCCATGCAGTACTATGGATAGTCCATATGAGCTATCTCTGAGCAATGGTTATGCATTTTATGGCTCTGTGACTAGCCGTTGGCCTCTACAATACCTTCCTCTACAAGGCCTGCTGATGTCATCCACCTTAAGAGCACAGGCAGACACTCTAATATCAAACTCTGTGGTGCATGCGATAAATACTGGAAGCTATAGTGTGTAATAGTAGATAAGTAGGGGTTCTAATCTCATGTCAACCCACTCTATGTGTGTGTTTAAATATAACTTTGTGCATCACTACAGACATGGGCTATCCTCGTGCAATGTTTATGTACTTTTTGGCCTTGTGACTTGAAGCTGTCTCTAAATTGCTCTCCTACACATTATCATAAATGATGTCCACCACCTGTCTGACCCGGACACAGTATATTTGTGGCCATGTCAACTCCATCACCACACCTTCTAGATTTGTAAATTCAGATAATCCAGGTGACATGTGGCCAGGGTAGCAAACCTTATCACAAACTATGAATGCATGAATACGCTGACTGCTCCCATTGTCTTTGATAGACTGTTCTACACATATGCATCTAGGGTGCCATGCATGTATACTGCTGCACCTTGCTGATGTCATATTTCTGCTGTGTTGCCATGCAATCTTGTGCTGCTGTATTATCGACATGTGTCCATAGTGTATCGCCTCAGACTCTTGGTACAGAAACATACACAAGTCAGTGACACAACCGTCGTTCTGTAACACTACCGCCAGTATAACATTATGCAACAAAGATACACAAAATGTGCTGCGTAGTCATGACACATGCCAGCATAAAGTACCTGCAGTAGCCCACAAGTGGCATGGCAAAATAATACTGCACTACACAAGTACATGTCAAGTAATATGACACCCTGTGCATCAGACACATAATAGCATTGCCCTCCATTGATGGCACAGATGGCAGGAATGTGGCACAGTGGTCATCACATGCACAGGGTGTGGTGTAGGGGTGCTGGAGGCCTAGGCTGTGCCAAACAGTTGACAGCATTTGTGTGAGTCTGAAAGAGTGTAGGTTAGATGGGCCATGGAGAGGTGCCGTGTGTGTCTGTAGGTGATCTGCATATGACAGTGGTGTTTAAGTGTGCACATGTACACAGTCAAGCCCAGTGCTAGCCCTACACATGTGTATGTTGAAATGCTGTGGACTGTACATGGCAGGGTGGACAGTTCACCATCTCCAGCTATGAACAAAGGAACTGGCTCTGCCAGGAGTATCACTGGCACCCCCATGCCCAAAGTCAGATGCGCTGCTAATACCTGACAGTGACTGAAAAATGCTGGGGCTGTGTCCCTCATGGGACCACCCAGGATCATGTGCCCATGGCCTGTCATGTCATGGTGTAGACAGATCACTTCCCTCTGTAGTGCTGGAGGTGCTGCCACTATGGGAGCATGGATTAACATGACCATGTGGACTTTCAGCAGATGGCATTGCTGCCCTAAATCTATGTGTCCGATGCCCAACTCTAAGCAGATGTTCCAGCACATAAAATGTACGGTTCAAGACAGACACTGTCTCAGTCCACCATCTATCCACTGGACAAGTGAACCATTCCAGGGTGTCTCCAGTGCAGTGGAGGCCGTCACAGATGTCTGACTGTGCTGCATTCATAACCCTAAGCATCCATCTGATGTGTTCAGAACATGCCTGTGCCTCCATGATGGCCTGAAATGTGCCGAGTGACCTGTGGTGTGACACCTGCAACAGGTGTTTGATGGGCAGCAGTCCCCCTATGAGAACCCCTGTCGATCTGCCTCTGTGAGATCTCACCAGGTCTCTGGCTATGGCCAGTCTCTGCATTCACTGACACCATAGTTGCCACACTGTCCTGTTCAATGTCGCCACCCTCTGACTATCCAATATCAGTGGCCTCTGGGGACTGGGTATGTGTGGGCACATTGACTGTGTCCAGTGACAATGGGGGCAGAAGAAGGATGTCAAACCCTTGGACAGATTCAGCCCCTGTCAACCCCACCTGTGCCTCACTATGGCCACCATCATTATCAGAGTCTGATGAGACACTGACATCAGGTTGTGAGGGGGACAGACTTCAACCCAACCTCCAGATCACCTGTGAAAACCAAGACAAAAGCAGTACGTTACTACCTGCACTTTTATGTATGGTAATCTACTCAGGCTTATACAAAAGAGGATTCACAACTGCATTACCAGTCACACATCTTCTCATCTCCATTACCATGCACAATAGACAACCTCATACCAACATACACAGACAAGTCAAACCCTTTATAAGATGCACATCAGCCACATTCAGGTAAAGTTGCCAGTACAATCTGCCTGTGAGGTATGAAATACGAAACTATATATGATAGACCTATACATAAACCCAGTACACCTATCTTGAAAATGATATGCCAGTACTAATGCCATTGTGATATGTAGCATCTCCCTTTTGTGTTTGAACTGGCATCTTGGAGTAATTGCCTCATGTACACCATGAGCTGTGTAATCGCTCATAACTATAAGTGCAGACGTGTCGATGGTCATTCAAATATACACCTGTGACTAACCACTCTATGAACCATAGTTATCTGTTCCAGAATGGAACATACAACTATTCTACACTGGCTAAACAACAACATTTGTACATAAGGCAATATGGCAGCCGTTAACTTTCATAGGGCATATATGATCCATAAAAAACTGTATCACGCTTACCAGGTATAGGACCATGGACTTGGGTCACTCCTGATGGATCTATGAAAAGGTGAGTGAGAGGTATTGTCAGCACCACCAAATGTTGCAGTACTACAAGGTAATATACACACATATACAGTACCTACTGTGATACAGGCTGTATTGCTGACATTCTGAGTATGTGGGTACAACTGTGCATAAACCCTAACTCTCCCCAATGCAGATAGACCCACCTAACACCCATGTACAGGTATGTACAGCCTGCCACAATGACTGACACAGTATTACACTGGTGAGCACAGTACGCTTACATGGACGCTCCTCTGCTGTGGACACTGTGGCACCCACTTCCATGATGCTGGGTGTGATGGATGCCTGGGAGCTGGCTGTGAGTGGATGTTCTGTTGCAGGCCTTCCACCGGTGGAGGCATGATCCCTGGCAACATCAGCTGCCCTTCATCATGTAGCATTCAGCATATCTGTGGCCTGATGTTGGACCTGCTAATAGGTCCTGTCCTGTCGGCCAATCTCAGTGACATCCTGTACAAGGTCAGCCCATAATGCTGCCCACTACTCTCGATTATGCCTCCCCCTGGACAACAAGATGTGATGGTGCTGTCTCAGTCCCTTGACTATCATGTCATTCTCCACCATTGAGAAGGGGGTATATCTTCAGTGGTACATATTTCCTGAAAGACAGCAAAAGAGGAATACATTACAGGACCAAATACATGGACATCCACTATGTACAGATCCAGCACACCCATAATGACCTGCACTATCCACTGCTCCCTCACACATCATACCCCACAGTCTGGCAACACTCTACATGTGTGGATAACACCAATAGCAATACTGGGGTATATCCCTGTGTGCCGTGAAAGATTCTGCTGTATCTTCCAACACCCAGCAGTGCAGTCCACGGTGGGGTGTCCCCTATGGGCAAACTCCCACTAATTTGTCATATGGCCACTGACAAACAATTAACAGTGTGCTATTACAACTGTATGGGGACAGTCCAGCAACACCAGTGTGCCACAATGACTGACAACAATGCAAACCTGCTGTAGTATATGTTCCCTGTAGGCATCATACCTCTCAACTATACAGATGATTGCAGAATGTCATGATGTTTGCCTCATAGTTGTGGTCATTTTCACACAAACTTGTGGATCTTTGACAAATACTTAAACACTGTCACTGAGTCTGGGCCATTGTCCCCCATAAATTATGACTTTGTCCTGGTTTCAAGCGGGTATGCTAGGCATAGCCATCAACCAAACAGGGACATATGTCAATAGAAATAGGGGCTTAGCCACATTACATCAAGGATATTCAGGGACACTTTTAAAATGTTAGAACTATGTATGTGAGACAGTGACTGAATGAGGGGGCTGAATTACAGTGCATTGACATTACAGGAGTGTACACCCTTACTCATTGTCACTATGTATTATGTGTAATCCACTACCTTTCCTACAACAGTCAACCATTGTAGGAGGGATTGACAGGGACAGAGGTGAGATGTGATTAAAACTCAGGGACAGTTGAGACGCATGCCTGTAGGTGTAGAACAGCAGAGTATCACTGAAACGTCATTACAATAGCTCTAAGACAGGCTTACTGTTGTAATCTCTATTCACCATACCTCCATCTTCCCATCCACATCCTGTTATATGGAGAAATTATTACATACCTGGTGGATTGCAATACTCCTTTTTTTGAATGTTGCTTCTAGTATACTTTTTGAAATCTGCTCTCTGTGTGAGTGATGTCTCAAATAGAGCTATTCCCCATAAGCAGCTGCTTGCCTTTTTAAGGTATTGCTCATTAGCAGGTAAATTCATCTGCACCAATCTGTGGCTTAGAATTGCTAATTGCAGCCAAAACAGCTGAATTGTACTATCATTGGCCAATGACATGCCACCACTGTGCAATATATAAGGCCTTCATATAGACCTGGGCCCCTTTCTTAGTTGTTCAGATGGACATCACTGAGATGTGGAGAGTACAACATCACAGAGGATAGGTACCATAACAGTCAACTATATAGATTTATGGATTTATGGAGTATGTCCACAGTTTCACTTATATGTTGCCAGTGTTCTATGACATAATGGTCATATGGCAGCTCAGTGGTAAACAGTGGGTTTAGGTCAGTAAGGAAAGAGACACACTTCAGTGCCAGACTTGATACCCATCAGAATATGCATGCTAATGCAATAGCTGTTAATCTATCATCCTACTATTTGAACCCAGGAATGTGTGTAGCAAAATGTACTGCATGCAAGGCATTTAACAAACTGCACCACTGAGTCACTGCAAAAGCATGTGTATTTGCAAGATATATGTGCACATATACAGGCTGTGAGAAACATTTCTACATCCATCAGTACGTGCATGGCTTTATATGGCTGTATTTCTGCACAAGGGTCCCAGTTGTACATATACTTTGCCATTGCTGCCTTAGCAGGTGTCTTTCCACAAGTTGCTGGTAAAATGGCACATATACCTGCTATCACAGGCCTCACTTATATCCATTATTATGTCTTTGGCAGTCTACTGGTGTGTTATTGCATCAGAGTCTAAGGTACACTCCCATTTTTCCCATTAGTTTTTATTTCAGTTACTTGCCTAATGACTGTAAGTGGCAATCAATGGGTATGTTTTGCAGGAAACACATGCTGTACATCAGATCTGTGTGGTCTGGTGGGTTAATGCAGTGGGCTGTAGATGGAAGGGGTCTGGGTTTGAAACTTGGCAGAGGTGGTAGATGTGTCAGATAATGGAATAAACACATGTAATCATTAAAGCTAATTTAAGCATAGCTAAGCAAAAAAAAAAAAATATATATATATATATATATATATATATATATATATATAAAGAAAAGAAACGTGCTGATAGGAAAGTGGTAAAATGGAGGCAAGCAGGGGGAAAAACATAGCATAAAGCAGGTAGGGATGTGCAGGGATGGTGTAGGAAAGAACCATAACTATACATTTTTTGTACAGCAACAGCTGTGCATTTCTGCAGATTTTGTAGATAAATTTGGACTCTCAAACCCCAGAGAGAGGGGTGAGGACAATATAAATGTGTTGTCAAGCCATATGGACCAAATTAGTTGTGCCCAGTGGACACATGTGAAAAATGGAGAGCTACGTATGGGGAGATATTTTTTGTGGGATAGGTGCCCATTTTTTTTTTTTTATAAGGAGAGAGTGGAATGTTGGGGAAGGGACATAGGTACATGTGGGGCAGTAAGTTGGGTAGGAGAGGATGCATTTGCAGACAGACAAGACCGCAGACAGGGGTGGTGTGTGACACATAATGGTGGTAAACACCTTGGATAAGGTGGGTGTTGTGGACTCTGAGATGCATGTGCCTTCAGATGGCAGCAGAGTGACTCATGTCCCCACCCATGGAACAGTCAACATGCTCCTTCACTGCCCCAAAGGTGGTTGTGCCAGAGGCTGGTTGCCAAGGCCAGCCTGCCCCACCAGGTTGGTCCGTGTGCCCTCAATCTAATGCAGGCAATATTCATAGGCCTAATGAATGATCTTGTGCACCATGACCAACAGTTGCTCTTGGGTGACTGCAGCCCCCCCACTGCTACGGGGGAGGCCGGGCCCCATCCCCTGAGGCCATTCCACCCAACACCACAGGTGGTGCAAGGGTAGTGGAGGGGACACCACCAGCCTCGGTCCCTGCTAGGACCCAGTACCATGGTGAGTTGAGGCAAGGTAGGCTGATCACTGGGAACTGGCCTACCCTGACATGCTGTGGTGTTGAAGGTATAGTAATAAGTATAGGTTAGTTATGAACAAAACACTGTTAGTAATAACAGTATGCCAGAACAGTGGAAATAACCCAATCACATATCAATGCATATTATGTGAAATACAACAATAAATGACAGAACAGTCAGTATGTAACAGCACGCCAGTAACAGTTACAGCATAAGGCCAACAAAATAGGTAATTTAACAAGATATGTTAGTATGCAACCATTATTATTAATAATATTCATTCATGTTTTATTGCAGAACAGTTGACATTATTAATTTCTTGCTAAACAGCTCTAATTCCACACTTATTGCACTACATACTTCATTGTATATACCTTAATGCATTTCTGGTATTGTTTCAAGTTTTTATTGAACATTATTCAGGTCTTGCAGTACAGCTCTACTTCTATAGTTATTGTACTACAGACTTTACTGTATATACTTTAATGCAGTTAATGATATTGTTTCATGTTTGTTTTTTATTGCATTACAGTTGGCATTATTCATTTATTGCTCTACAGCTCTAAGTCCACATTTATTGCAATACAAACTTTACTGTATATGCCTTATTGCAGTTCATGCTTTACGTGTTTTTGCTTATTTCACTACAGTTAGCATAATGCATCCATACTCACCACACTCATGGTGCAACCTGGCCAAGTGCCCGTCATACTCCTCAATGTTGCGAGCCCTCTCCTTGCAGCTGTTGAGAGAGAAGCACACCATTATGCATACTAGTTTAGCAGTCATTCAGATTAGATATTGGTGAAACAGAGATAAAATTACTTACATAGTTGTAGGGCATTCCCTGCCTGAACTTCTTGGACCCAGGTGTCCAAGAGATCCCCCTTTCATCTCTTCAGGTCATCATGGTGGTGATGACACTGCTCAACTGTGCAGGGGAATACCAGTAGCACTGGTAAGTTTCCTTGCCAGCCAGTACCAAGCCTCTGCCTTACATGCCGAGCCCTGGAAACCTCCCTGCAGCAGCTGGTTGTCATTTTTTTTACTAGGAGTCTAACCATGACCCTGGACTCCAGAATGCTACAACACTGTGCCTGAAAGTGTTAACCCTCACCAATGCTTGCCATAGTATCCTTCAGAGAACAAACAAAGATCCAACTATACTGTAAAAACCACGGGATGGCTTGGTACTAGAAGATAGGCACAACTCCAAATGAACTCCAACAGCTTTATTACGATAACAACTCCACACAAGGAGCTAAAAATCTCCACATAAATGGATGCAGACAAGGTTGAGCGCTTTCATCTGCCAAATAGCAAATTTCATCAGAACCAAGAAGCTCTAACAACTCGCCCTTATATACCTAGTTGGGTGCCAAAATTAATTGATTAATCATTTAATCAAAACATTATCCATGCATCAAATGCATTTGGTTGCGTTTCTTGTTGTGACTAAAGGTTGTAAACCTATATTGCACTATATTACACTATAAACAAATGCATATAAGTTAAAAAAGCTTGCATGAAAGTGCATGTAAAAAATGATATAATAAACCTGTTAAAAACCTGTTAAAAACATTTCCAAATTTCATAAGAGTTACATATAGCATGTTGAGCTTACTTGAATGTTAAAAAATTTTTAAAAATACTTATAACAAAATGTACATACTGAAACATTGATACTGCATATAAAATGCAAAAATTTTTTCAAGTGTTGAAACTTATTATAAATTCAAAATTAAAAAACAACATCATACCTCCCATAGATGCTAAATGTAACTGAAACTAAAAACAGCTAATGTTAACTATCAAAAATAAGAAAGGGTTTGATGCTAATATGGTCATTGAGGCCGGGTTTAGTAGTTGCATCACATAACATTTGCCATTTGCTTTCAAGAAGAGATAAATAACATTTACAGTTACCCCCTGTGGCTAATTGGTCTATAAGGTCAATGATGCTGAACAGAAAGGAATGCTCACTACCTTTGTCCAAAATATGTCTACTAAGTGCGTTGTTGGGATCTTGCTTCCTGATTCTATATGTGTGTTCATAGATCCTTGTCTTAAGTCTCCTTTCAGTTTTGCCTATATAATATGCATCACACCTCTCACACGTAGCCACATAGACTATTCTGGAAGTATTGCAATTGCCTCCCTTACTGTGCAAGCTGCTGCATGTAATGTTTTTCAATTTCACAACTTTAGCTTCATTGATGAATCTACACTGCTTGCATATCCCACATTTCCTGGTATGTCTATTCCGAACTCTGTGGTTCAGCTTAGTCCTTTCCAACATCCTTTTGATGTTGAGTGAAGTTTTGTAAACAAAAATAGGGGCTGTGCCTACTGCACTACAAACATCTTCTGAAATGTTGAACAGATTCCAATGTTTCAAAAATATCTCCTTCAGGGTATTAACATATGGACTGTATGTGAGAACACAAATGCATCCTGCTGTTACTCTCTTCTTTTCTTGTAATGCAAAGGGCTTTCCTAATAAAGCTGGATACTTGTTGCCCCATTCATTCTTGACAAAAACCTGTATAGGTTTGATCAAACTGTCTGGGTAACCCCAATTAATAAACATCTCATAAATGATGTTTAATTCTCTTTCCATGGTCTCCCTCGTCGAGGACATCCGAGCGGCACGTATACACTGACCTTTGAAAATATTCTTGAAAATATAGGATGGATGACAACTGTTGTAATATAGATAGTCATTCGAAAATGTTTCTTTCCTATATATTTTGGATTGAAATCCAGTGTCGGTGGTGTTGATATACATGTCCAAATATGCTATACCCTGAGTTTCCACTTTATAGGTAAATTTCAAGAATTCAGTTGTGTTGTTTAAGTATTCAATAAATTCTGAAATCACATGGACTGGCCCGTTCCATAGGACAAACAAATCGTCCAAGAATCGGGTGTAGTATAATTTTGGCACCCAACTAGGTATACAAGGGCGAGTTGTTAGAGCTTCTTGGTTCTGATGAAATTTGCTATTTGGCAGATGAAAGCGCTCAACCTTGTCTGCATCCATTTATGTGGAGATTTTTAGCTCCTTGTGTGGAGTTGTTATCGTAATAAAGCTGTTGGAGTTCATTTGGAGTTGTGCCTATCTTCTAGTACCAAGCCATCCCGTGGTTTTTACAGTATAGTATCCTTCAGAGACAGAACTCCAATGGATTCTGCGGTATTCCTGCCTATTGGGCTTAATATAGGCTGTTTTCCCACCTTTACACACCATTTGCAGCATTTAAAAAAGTGCTGCATAACTTAGCACCACACAAACCTGTGCAGCTGAGCAGAGCAGTGCGAAAACCCACAGAACCTATGCTTAGCATATGGGTCCTTAATTGTACTCATTTAGCTACACAGATATGTGAAAGTCTGCTATACCTTTACATATACCTCTGAGTTACCTAAGCTACGCTTAAACATGTCATTTAAGCAAATAATTAAATGCATCCAATTTCTATTTTTAGATGTCTGGCAGGTGTCTCTGCACTGCTTAGCATTGCTGTGCTCCATGCCGTGCCATGCAAACATGCTTTTTAAATTAAAAAATAAATAACATTTGAATAATACAATTGGACAGTGTTGGGAGTGTCTTACTCATCTCTAGACACAGTTAACGCAACACTCCCTATACTGATTCAATAAATGTGTTCCTCGACTCTTCCCTCAGCAATGCGCCATCATTACTATGCATGGCACACTGCCGAGGGGGAACCATGTTCATGGACATGGTAACATCCTGTCTAGGCTCTATACTGTGCCTACATGGAGGTTATTAAATCCTGTGGATAGTCTTTGTAAGTATATTGATTTAGAGGTTATTGTTTTTTATCTTTTAGATCAGTAATGGTGAACTTGTGACATGTGTGTCAAAGGTGACACAAGCCATGATGTTTTGGGTGACATGGCAGCAATCACCAGCACCCAAGTTACCAAAGACACTGCTTTTGCATTTGTTGCTCATGTGAAGTGCACTGAATTATTTTGTGCTAGGAGTCTTTGACACACCAAACCCAAAAGGTTCGCCATTACTGTCTTAGATGGATGTGAAGTGATTCAAAATAAATTACTTCATGTTCAAAGGTATCATTTAAATTATGAAATTTAAAGAATATAGATTTAAAGTGCATACACTAGATTTTAAAGGGGCATAATTTACCATATTATGCAATGTGAAATGTCATTGTCTGTTTTTTTTTTCTAAAAGGTATTAAAACAGTGCAGTCAACAAATCATTCCCTTATGTTATTGTATATACTGTGATAAAATGTTCAGAGATAGCCTGTATTTTGCACTCTTGTTCATAATACTGTAAAATTTTATCCATTGTGGTAAGGATTTACATCGTACTAAATACTGAATTCCATGGACACTATTAAAAGTCTGTCATATTTATTAGCTCTTGAAATTTCTCAGATGCTCAATAAATCTAACAGTTTTGTAATACAAACCAAGATCAAGGGTATAAAGAAAGCATAGTACAGCTGATTACAAACATTGCAAAATGCAGATATTTTTCTTCATTCTTATTTCTCTGTTTGTCATCACAGTTGTATCTCCTTCATCAGGTTCTGATTTCCTTTACAAGGCCACCACAAATTAAATTTCATATGTGGGCTCACCATAATTCCTCATTTGGTACTCTTTCATTAACATGATTCATCTCCCCTAACACAGGAGTATTGATTTAAAAAGAGACAGTCATGTTTTAATTATGCTGCAATACTCATTGTTTAGAATATATAACATTGTGCATAGATCTGTCTAAACTGAACCAGTTTTTGTCAGATGCTGGGACAAACAGCAGTAATAAGGTTATTTTCTTTTTTTTTAATCTTGAAAATACAAACAGTAATCTTTCATTACATAAAACATTAGCTATTATTGATAATCCTGAAAATATTATGCTACAGGGTATCACATCGCTAACTATGAGTTATATGACTTGAAAAACAATAATGTACAAGTGTGTCCCTGTTTATTTTTAGGTATATTGCCAAGTAATGATTTTGCTTAAGGACTGTTTTTTATTAAATGTTAACAAAGGCTAAAGTAAACATAATATATCATTACAAAGCAAAAATTAAACATTGAAGCTTATTAAAACCAGACAAGTGAATCCCAAGAGTTATTTCAAGGTTAAAGTTAGTCAACTCTTGAAGTATGCTACATTTATTTATTTATTTTTATTTGTGCCATTTTGTTCACTGTGCAAATAAACTTGTCTGAAGACTCTTTTAAACCATGACTCAGCCAATTTGGCATACAGAATTAATAGCTGAGATACAAAAAAAAATATTCATTAATTCAAGTCCTACATGTAAAAGCAGTTGACTGTATTTGGAACCAATAAACTGTTCACAATAAAATACATGAACATAATATATACAATATCTTATATATTGCACATAATGTCCAGGAATCAATGCGTGAAAAGCTACATATCATAAGCCATAGCATACTCTAATGGTTGTTTAACTAGATACCTAACAGAATGACTGGTGATGCCTTATTGTTTATTATATAACTTATATGAAAATTTATTGTTTTAATCCTACCAGAAAAGGTAATTTGTGATAGTTTATCACAGCAGATTGCACATACATATACATAAACATTGATATACATATGTACACCTTAGTTAGAAATATAATTAGCCTACTTGTAAGTCCAGGAAGTATTGTGCTTCAATAATTCAAATGTTTGGCATTTTATTGTAATGCAAGATAAATGTGATATTTCATAATGCATTTACTGTGCATAACTAATTTGCACCATTTGATGCACTTAAATATGTAAATACTTTGGCTATGTTCTGTGCCACTTGCTAGTGGATTGGCTTGGTCACAACTATCAAGCTCCAGGTAAAGGACATTGCAGTAGACCAGACAAAATGAGACAGCAAATCAAGCAAAATTGTGGTGATGTCATTTAATGGCAACATATGATGGAAACACAGCAACTGGTCATCCAGAATAAGGCTTCCTTGCCATTGGCCTCAGTATAAACTCTACAAGGTTTCAGCTCATTGAGAGCACCTCCCCTTTCTACAGCTTCTTGATTACTCTTCCACAAAGACCATCACTGCTGGTGCACTTCCTAGTCATGTACTGGAAATGATTCAAAGCTTCTCATTTTTCTTGGAGGTAGCATATATAAATATAGGGTGTGAGGCAAAGTTCCCAGACAATTTAGGTGTAGGGGAGGGGTGTAATCTTGCAAAAAAAAAAAAAAAAAAGTGTTTTGCTTTTTGCAGCAAGTTAAATCTTTGACCTGTTTGCTTCATCTGGCTGAAGCTCTGACCCAGTTACACTTGATGAGTCAAAGCAGAATCCCAGAATCATATCCCAGCTGTGTACCAGAGATATAAACCTTTTACTCTCACAGATAAGAGCAAGGGCAAGATATGAAGCAATGAAGTGTCTCACGGTTGCATAAATACTCACAGCTTTATGTGAGTTAAGCAAGAGAGAACTACTACTCATCCATTTAAGGATTTAAGGATGGTATCAGGAATGCTTCTGACTTTCTGTAAAGAGAACACACATTCATGGGGAAACGGAGAAGGACAACTGCGTATCATCAATATAAGAATGATACTTTAGACCTCTTCTTCAAAAGATATTTTATTGACAATTAGGGTGCTAAATCTTACTATACTTAAGATATACTTTCTTAATGCTAGAATGCTAAAATATTCCATCTTATCTACAGCAAAACATCCCTTCTCCATTCTCTTGGACACTGGGAGTGTTCAGTCTCCCAGTCTGCTGTTCAGAATGACTTTTTATCACTCCAGGGTTTCGATATAAAGCAATTGCAAAGAGGACAAAGGTCCTTTCTATGTTAATGCTATTTGCACAGTTTTTCCCATGCAAAGAAAGTCTGCTATCCTCTGGTGCCAGTCCTACTTCTGCCACTCTGTGCACCATTCTACCTTCACTATTAGACAGTTCTTTTTCAAAGGAAGGTGTACTATAAACAGCAAAACTATTTTCTGACTTAAAACAGCATTCAAATCTGTAGGGCATCCATCAGATACGTATCCAAATGCTTTAAAAGCTATCTGTATAATAAAACTTTTACCGTTATTTTTGGCAGTCAATATTCCTGCCTCAGGAGTTTCACTGCAGGTGTCCTTCAGGAATCTGTTCTAAGACCACTTCTCTTTCCTGTTTTAAGAATGATATTACAGGCAATCTTCCCTCTTTCTCTGTGACACTACATACAGATGATATTTTACTTCTGAAATCTGCAGCTACCCTACTTAGTTTACAGATTCAGCTCCAAAATAACTTTAATATTCTTTACTCATGGGACAAGTTTAAATTTTTTTCAATAAAAACTAACAAAACTGTCTACACAATCTTTGACACCAAGTAGAAACTAAACTCGCCTGACAAATTTGAACTACAAGATCCAGCTATGATCTTGCTGGAAAAAGTTCCAATATACAAATACATAGGGTCCTGATTAGACTGAATACTTTTCTTTTGGGAACATGCCTAACTGATAGTGGACAATGTTGTAGCCCTACTAAAACTGTGCTATACAGTATCCTCATTTAAATTCTAAATTTAGAATAGCTACAGCAAGAAACATTTTAAATCCTAAACCTGATTATACTTTAACAATAACATACTTTATCTCATACCAAAACACACAAGTTATAAAAACTGCAGTTAGCATAATCTGATTTTCCACACTCTTGTCAAAACTGAGCACGATTTCCTTAACTTGCATAAAGTTAATTAGCTTCCAGTAACTGCATGAGCTATTTTATTATTTATTCCAACATTTAATGTTTTACTTAACCACTATTGGCCCAGTAAGGCAAAAATTAGTTATTAGGAACTGTCACTGCATTCTGCAATTCGATCCTGAACAGTCTCTTTCCTTAAAAGACCACAGTTTGTACTTTCATCTGGTGAAAAAGCTTTAACAAATGTGTCCTGCTAACTGGAATCACCTTCCAAATAAAATTAGTAATGAGCAAAACTATTTTACTATAGATCAAAGCTAAGTGCTTCCCAACTCTGACTTCTAGTACTGAGGAGACTGTCTAACTGACACTTCAGTAGTTCAATTTTTCCAACAAAAAAGGAACAGCAAAGTTCACCTCAGAACAGCACAGGATAAAGCAACAGCAAGGGAAAGGGAGCAGTTTAGTCTCCATAGCCAGCAAAATATTTATACTCAGAGCGGGTGCCAACAGACAAACACATGTGTATTTATAATCTCAAATAAGCTTCAAGCGGTGGTCCAGCAATAAAGTAATTTTTTCCCCAATAGCCAATCAGTAAGTAAACCAGTAAACAAACAAATAAGGGGAAAAGAACATGCTGAATAATCACACGGGCACAAACAGCAGGTAACTATAGCTATGCACAGCATTGTGTACAATTTGTATGTATGTTTCAGATACGACCGTTTTTTAATGTGTTTAACCAAAGTAATTGGGTGGCTTTTGGCTATGGAAAAGTTTTACTTATTATGCATTTTTGAGTCCACATTCAGTCATGTTGGTACACATAATATGTAGTGATATGACAATTAGTAGACTGAGTTTATTATTGTCGGGGGATACCTAGTGGGGCTAAAAGTTACAGGATGCCTTTGGCTAGAAGACTGAAATGAAATGGGGACATGTGTGGGCACTGTTTTTAGTGACATGCTAAGTATGAGAAATCTGACCTTAAAGTGAGGATTAGGCAGGTAAAACTGAGAAAATGACTTCTAGGCAGAAAGGGTTGTGGAAGGTAAGAACAGAGTATGGATTCCAAAAGGTAAAGTCTTGCATCCTGTAGCAGGATGAGGATGATCTTTTATCTTTGGTGCCAGATTAGTTTAGCTTGTCCAGTGACACGGTGATTGTAAGGATTTTGGAAGAAATGGAAACAACAGAGCATGAATGGGGGAGCAGTTATCTTTTCTATTAGTTGTTTATTGACAGTGCTGTGTATGAAAAGGGTCTCAAGTATTAATTAAAGGGAATCTGAGGAACACTGTTGTAGGAAGATTGTGGGGTAAACGCTTCTTGGTATGATCACTGATGTGAGGTCTCTAGGAATATTAATAGGATAGACAGTACGGATTGTATGAATGTGGGGGACCATCCAAGAGGAGGTGTATCCTTCACTATGGAATTGGCTGGCAGTGGTTAGCATTTTCCACTGGGGGAATGAGCATAGTTGGATTTGGGGGTCCTACCCATTGTCCTTTTTCAATTAGGTTTGGTGAAGGAGCAGATGCTCATGCTGGTAAATGTGTGACTGGGAGGTTATTACTTTCAGGACTTGGAATGTGGGAGGAATGGATAACTCAATCATAACAGGAAAGGTTATTGTTGAAGTTACTTAGGGAGATGTTGAATTGGAATTAAAGTTTAGAGTTATTAAAATGGAGCAACTACAGAATGAAGGGTACAAATGGTTGAGATATTCTTGCACAAAAGCAGGTTTGAAAAGGCAAGTAGGTATTTTGGCTAAGACAAAGAAAAGATTGGCTAAGACAAAGAAAAGATGTATTATAAGAATATTTACAGGCAGTAGAACAGTTGTGGAGGAGGACAGAGAGATGGACATTTTAACATGGTTTTGAAATGCAGGTAGACTGTATGCATGGGAGGGTGGGATTTCATAAGAAATTTAAGTGTGCCTTACAGCGTGCGGATATCATGAATATGTAGAGGGTAAAGAAGAAAGATGAGAAACTGTTATATTTTTAGTACAAATGAATGCAAGCTGGAGAGGTTGTTAGATAGGCTCCTTGTAGATAGGGTAATGATTAACAAAGTGGTTGAGATAGACATCATGGACAAAAATCTCTTATGCTATTGTGATAGTGAAATGCAAGGCAGGAGCACTAACGGATGAGGGCTGGAACTGGAATCCAATGAAGTGGTATAGGATTGGGCAGTTTGGATGGCTGCAGTCTCAAGTGATACAGACAGTATCGGAAAATAAGACTGTAGAAGACAAAGTAGGTAGATGAGAATGGGATGTCATTAAAACAGTGGTGCACAACATCTGGCCTGGGGGCCAAATCCAGCCCTCCACACAATGTCATCCAGCCCCCAGATAGTAACCAAAAATTAAAAAAAAGTGAAAAAATACTATGCGTTACTCCAGTCATGCAAACTTTCCAGCACGTGCTTACTTACCTAATTGACTGCAGTTGCGCACACCTCTAATTTTAGCCACGGAAGTAACTATTCTTTCTTGTTTATAACTTATAGTCTGTAAACAGTAGTAACTTTCTGCAAGAGTTTGTAATAAGTCATGGCTGCAAGCCAGAATAAAGTTAAATGCAAAGTTGATTTAGAAAACAGGCAATTTCATGACTGCTGTTTTAAGTAAAAATGCCAGTCACCTGTACCTATTGTTAACTCATAACAACTTACTATGTTTTGAGGTGGCCTGCAGATGCATTAAGAATTCGTGTAGTGGCCTTCCCCACAAAAAGGTTGTGCACCACTGCATTAAAGCAACCTGGAAGGAAGAATTATAGGGCTTGCAAAGGAGATTAGGAGACGAAAAGAGCAAGAAATATGAGTTAAAGCTCTTAGACATTGCAGCTGCAAGTGAGGATATGGGGACTTATTAGATAGTGGTATGATTATAGAACTGAATAGCCAGATTAAGGAAGGGGTAGAAATTAGAACATGGGCAGAGTTGGAGCTACATGACTGGTAAAAGGGAAGGTAGATACTACATTGTTGATTTGAAAGATAGATTAAACTACAAGGTCATGGGTGAAAGGGCTTAAAAATAAATGGAGGTAACAGTGTGTCTAAGGTGTAGACAGAGAGAACATATTGCAAAACTGTATGGAGGTGATGTGACATTTTGGTGGAGAAGTATGATTATGGTAGTCATTTTAATATGGTGTGAATGGGCAAAGTACAGTGACCTTTTCTGTTAGTTCTAATAGGTTTTCAGGACTTTTATGGGTGGTTACACAAGGTGTCATTTGTGAGTGGATTGCTTAAGGAATGGGAAGCAAAATGAAGGTATTAATTTAAAAAACAAATATCAGATGTGCAGTGTGTTTTAAGACTTGGATATCCAATTACCATCCTTCAATGGTTCAAAAGCTACTTGTTCAGTCAGTATCAGTCAATAAAATGGCACTCCACTCTCTCTCTATGCCTCCTAGTCTCCCCCAATGTTACACAAGGCTCTATCCTTGGTTCCCTCCTCTTTAATATTCTCGCCAACACCCTCCACACAGCCACAAAACAGGCCTCTCTAATGCAAAATACAGATGACTCCATACTCATATGTACTTCAGGCCATCTGGCACATCTCCAAAAAATTACTAAGGAAGCTTTAACAGCCACTGAAACATGACTTTGTAACTCACAGCTCAAGCTTGACCAAAAAAAAAAATAATAATAATACGACAATTGAAGTCACTTCAAATAAATTATTAGGGAAGAGACTGGATGATAATCTTAAATTTCACCTGCATATACAAAAATTGCATAAAAAAACTTTCTCACATCCTCTTCCCCTCTATACCTACTAACTTCCAGGTATAAAAAAAAAACAAAATTTGAATAATGCCATTAAATGGCTAAATTAGCAGCAAATGGTCATTCACAACCCACCACTGTATGGCATTAAAAAGCTTAAATTGGTTAGAACTACCCCATCAACTAACATACACACAACTTCTTGCCACCTATAGTTACGTCAATCAATTTCTCCCCCTGACTCTATCTAAATATGCCATAACCTTGTTTTTTCTCACTTATTATTGCAATTTCTGATCTATACTAGGCCCACTCTTATTCTCTATCTTTATTAATGATCTCCAATCATCTATCCAAAATACTACCTGTATACAATATGCAGATGATTCCACCATTATTTGCACAGCTTCCACTCAATCTGAACTCCAGTCACTGACACAATCTACCTTCTCTATCGTCGAACAGTGGTTCTCAAAAAGATGTCTTCTCCTCAACCCCAAGAAAACAAAACTTTTACTATTCTCACCTACCCACAAATCTTCTCAACTAAACTTTACTATTACTGCAAGTGATAATTCCCTCATCTCCCCCGACTCTACTACCAAACTGCTTGGTGTCACTATTGATAATAATCTTAGCTATGATTATCACATCAATAACACTATAAAAGCAGTTAATAAAAAGATTGGTTCACTGTACAGAATTAAACCCTTCCTTACACCAGAAGCACGGACCACCTTAGCACAATCACATCTTATCTCTACCCTACTGTATGCTTCCTCTATTTACACTAACCTCTCTAAAAGCAACCTTAGGAAACTGTCTACATCCTACCACAATATAGCTCGTTTTGCCACAGCATCCCAGTATAGAACACACCACTGTATAAACTTAAAACACTTACACTGGTTGGAACTTCCTAATAAACTTATCTATCAACAACTATTAATAACACATAACATTCTATATCAACCATCAAAGACACCTGCTCTTAGTAACCTCTTGACCCCCTATAATAACTTGAAACAGCTGCACTCCGCTGAAAAGCTACAAGTCAACACAACTAGAATTACAAATTCTGCAGGTAACTGCCTTTTCTCCAACTCAGTAGGCAAAATATGGAATAACCTCCCCTCACACATTACCTCTCTCGGCTCCTTTCATCTTTTTAAAAAACAACTTCTTTTACATCTGAACAACTTCTGGCTCTGCTCTTGTACCAATCCAGACTAATCTACTTTCTTCATTCTACTATCATAATTCCTTATTTCAAAACTGCAATCTTTCTCTGTGATCACGAATGTCTCAATGACTGTACTGTTACGACTGTTCTCAAAAATGACTGTACTGTTACTACTGTTCTCAAAAAAAAAAAAAAAAAAAAAAATGTACAAACATTGTCTTTTATAAGTATGTATATACATTTTAAAATATGTAATTACCCTATTCTCACATAATTGTACTGTAAACAATTAATGCCTTTCTCAATACGTAGATAGTACTATGTGTTTTTTATTACTTTATCTAGACTAATATGTATGCATTGTTGCTCACTGTCTGTGTCTCAGACATTTATTGTAATTGTTTAATCTCTATAACCTTGTTTTAATCTGTGGAGCTTTTCTCCCCGGGCCTCCACTGAAAATGGAAATTATCCAGCTGGACTAGCCCGGTCAACAAATGTAAAATAAATAAATAAAATAAGTATTATACTAACGTACCTTTAATGTCTTTAAACTGGCTACATTTTTTTCTTAATAGTACATTTTTGCCATGTATGTTGTCGAAGTTCATAGGTAATTACTAGGTTAACTGCCCTTGTGAGTTATTTTAAGTGTAACACATTAACATCAAACCATGTATCTTTTGTTTATGAAGCATTCGCCTTAATCATTATGCCAGCCCACAACCCACTAGTGGAATTATATATGATTATAAATAAGTGTTAGGTTAGCTGTCCTTGTGAGCCATTTTAAGCCTATCCAGTTTCCTTCAAAGGTGAGAATCAGTCCCTGTACTTTGTGTCTGTGAGGTAAACACCTTAACCATTATACCAATGTTTTCATATTATGCCAATTATTTCAACTGTAATGTTTCATATTATTTTTGAAGATTGTAAAATTATTGTTCTTCAAATGTTTTTGTGATACTTTGGAGCTTTTCTCAATGAGCGTCAGATGAATATGGACACCTACTCAGTTGGCATTTCCTTGTAATCAAATGTCAATAAATAGATAAATAAATTTCAACTGGAACCCCAATGGCTGACTGCACATTCAGTATAAATTAATGGGAACATATAAGAGCCAATAACAGCTAAAGCTCAAACAAATTGTGTTTATCCTCTCAGAACTACAGCAATCATCACCAACTGCCACTAAGACTAACCACTGTAAGCTCTAGATTGCTCACACACCTGGCCAAAACTGCTTGCTATAAGTTAAAAAAATAACTAAAAACACACCAAATAATTGTGCCAGTACTAATTAATTCACATAACAGAATACAGACCAATTGAAAAGCAGCACAGGCTGTAAAAACAATTTAATTAATAGCTGTAACTTCTAATTCAGAGAAAACAGAAAAAATACAGAAAAATAATGGAACTGAAACTCACTCATATCTGATTTAAGTAGTTAGACACAGCACATAACCCACTTGAAAGTCAGTGTAAACAGTTAAACATCTTTAATTAATAGCTATAACTTCAGATTCAGAGAAAACACAGTAAGATGCAAAAAAAAAAAAAAAAAAAGAAAATGTCACAAATTGCTCAAAACTGATTTAAATTGCTATACATTTTTAAGTGCAGTGGAATAAATATAATTTCCTGCTTAATGGATGAAATATAATGCCCAAATGCTGCTTTGTGTTTTTTTAATATGTACACAGGAACTGAGCTTCCAGCCATCTTGGAAAAGATTCTTCAATTCTGCCTAAGCAGCCATATTAAAATTAAATCAACACTGGTGGCACTGAAGGATAAAACCCTGACTGCAGCCCAGGTGACCTGAATTTGATTAGCAGCTCAGTCACTTGATGACACTGTTAGAGAGGATGGGATTGCCCATCCTTTTTTGGGGAAGACAGTGGCAGCATATGATACCTTGGAGTAAGGATTACATTGCAGTAAGCATCCTGGTGCTGTCTAATGGCTCACAAAGCCACCGTGTGGTGGTCAACCTCTTTAATAAGTGCCCTGAAGCATGCACTTGCAGGTGAGGGGCAGTGTGAATCACATCAGTGATGTGGATATCCGGTCCCCCTGCTTAGGGCCAGGGTCAGTATTTTACTCAAAATGTTGTCATTGAAGTGATGCAGATAGGCAGATCTTGTTGGTCAGCAGGTGGATAGAAGGGGTACATGTAGGAAAAAAAGAGAAAAAGTCAGGCTAAAACAAAATACAGACTTTGCTATGGTCACACATATTAAGCTGAAAATAGCTTTGCTGGCTGTGTAAATTAATTTAGCTCTGATTACAACCAAGAAGACCCACCTTTCAATAGCAACTCAGCTGCTTAGCAGCATGGACTGAGAGGAGAGGTGTGTGTCCATTCAGAGGATGATGAGATGGGTCCCAGCTGGCTCAGGCCATCACTCCTGATATGATCATTGTTGGAAAGCAGAGGTAATGTAATAAAGATGGGGACCGGTACAGGGAAGATGTTGGCATGGCCATCTAAGGTAGTGATGGTAGTTCCCACTGGCCACAGAGAGGAGCATGTGCAAACTAACAGAAGAGCAATGATAGTCCTTTTGATGATGATGCATGTGTCCCTGTTACTATCCAAAATTAGGACATTCATCAGAAAATGCACTGTCATTGGCTGGATGTCAGTGAGAGCACCAAACACCCTGCTGTCTGCCTATTGATGGCCTCTCCTGATGGCTGTCACCCTAATGGATCTGAATGGAACTCTTCACACCTAGGTAAAGAATGGGCTTGAGGCCAATAAGAATAGCCCAATGGTTAGCAAGCCAAAAGTGGATAAAAGCATACAGAAAAGCACATAGTAACCTGGCAACAAATAATATATTAGATACTAAGGTAGTGGCAAAATGCTCACAATTTTCTACAAATTGTAGTGACTAAAATCTCTTGTTTTCTTTAAATTGTGTAGACCAGCTGAAACTGGAATTATCTTCTTCTGAAAACAGATTTTTTTCTTACAGGTACACTATAAAGTATATAGGTGATCCGAGTATCACCCCAGTGTTAAAATAATAATTCAAGTTCTCTTTGTATTTTATACAATAAGAGTTTCATATTAGTATTACACTAACTGGTTAGTCACTGTTGAAAAATAAATGAATAAAATCCAAACAATCCAATGTGTATCTATGCAACCACCTAATAAAAACTGAAGAAACACAGGAAAAAATGGCTCCCTTAGTGTCTTCATGCTGAGCGACCCAACTCCATTGAAATGTAAAAAGAATCAGTCTGTAGTAGAGTAAAATAATCAAATAAAAACACAAAATATATAGTTAAGGGCTTTTGCCCCGCTTTCAAAATAAGACATCAGAACCAAATATTTCCCACCATTCAGAGTTTAAATAATTAATCAAATGTATCACGTGTAACACTTTATCCAATTCCATTAAAACTTGATCAGAGATAAGTATAAAACTGTTAATAAACATATAAAACCCTTGAAGATTATAAGAATTACAAGAATATTTATTTACTAAAACTTATAAAATATATAATATGATTCTTTTTACATGTCAGCGCTCAGCATGTGCGAATGCTACTAAGGTTTGGCGACTGTATTGCAATTTAATCTGATTATTGCACTGTTACTCTACATATCCCATGTTTTACAAACAGTTTGCTGGGTAAAATACCTGTTTCTGTGTAGCGCTGTCACACCAGACACTTACAAACACACAGCGCTGAGTATATTGGACCGCAATTAAACGTTCGCTACTGTTGAACCAAATCATGTTCGACTATATTGCCATTTTAGAATTTAATAGAGAACTCTACTGTAGAGCGCTTTACAAATAAATGAAATATCACCTATTATTATTACTTGTTTCATAACAAATAACCCTGAAACGCTGGTAACTCTCTGACACATAAAGTGAGTCTAGCTTGTATCGCATAGTCAAGTATTGATTTATACCTAGATACACTTCCTTGCTTCTACTTTGCTAACAAATATATAGGACGGAGTTTATTGCTTATGCATTCTGGAAACCAATTATATATAGCTGGGGTGTTCACGCTTATCTACATGCAGTTCGCGTTGTGCACATGGAACGCAACTAGGGCTATAAGAGTCTCATCTGCCTAGTACTACTAAACACACACTTTCTTCAGATGAAACTGTTCTACCACTGTTTATTCTTTATCTCTGTATTTTGTAGATCTCTTAGAGTCACAGATGTACCTGTTTTGTAATGTACTCTCTAAGTGATTTGAAAAGTGTTGAGTTTTACTGATGTTTTGTTGCACATATAAATAATTGTGCCTGTAAAACCTTCTTTTGCTTTCTAATCCTAGTTTTTTTTTATTGTATGCCTCACTACCTTCTCTCTCTTCCTACTTTCATCAGCCTAGTGAACCAGTACATCCCTGTACTGAATAACCTGAATATTCCCTCCTGGAAGCCTTGAAAGCTTGTCCGAACTTGGATTCCACCCACCAGTCCCAGAGAAACCAACCATTTTAAGACAGATAAAGTATGTGCAGATCCAGCTACCTGAACTTTATACCACAATTTAAGGTTTAAAGGCTCTGCTATGCTAGGCAAGCTTCCCACTCAGAATAGCCAGCAGCCAACTAGCCCCCCTTTTTTCCTTTCTTGTTCTCTTTTGCTAACCCTTTATCCAGCCTACTCTCTCTCTCTTTAATACGTTGCCTACTCCCTCTCTCCACAGCCTGCCACCCTTGTATGCGAACACTTAGCTGTAGGTAAGCGACTGACCACTAGGTGGCGCCTTATCTGTAGCTTTCTGTATTTCTACTCCTACACTTACTTCCTTACCATACCTCCCCAACCCTGCTTCTAAGCTTCTACTTCTTAGAGACTTATTCTATCACCTTTCCCACCCCAGTCCTAGGCAAGGGAGCCCGCAGGATTTTTTGCAAGGGGGTGCAAACCCAGAGCCCCGCCCATGCAGCCCCGCCCCCTCCACCCACGCAGCCCCACCCCCTCCACGCATGCAGCCCCCCACCCACCCACACAGCCATTCCAGTGTCCCATTACCTGGATATTTCTTCCCATTTGCCATAGACACTGTTCAAATCTCTCAGTGTGCATACTGTTTTACTTCTACAATGATTACAGATATTTGGATTTCATTTACAACTTTTATTTAAAATTTTATAGCACAAACACTTATAGACATTTACTAAACCTAAACATAGCAATACTCTTACAATGAAAACAGACTTAGCATTAAAACTTCTCTACCTTTGAAACCCACATTCACTGAAACAGCATTGAAACCCACATTCAAAGAAAATGCATCTGGCCAGTGGCAGGGTAAGTTTACCTTTGGGCTGTTTTCAAATCATAGGCTCCTTGCACACATTTTGAGAACCATGCAAAAGTTCTTTGATTCACCTTCCTGACTGTATTAATTATACTATATAATAATTGAATTATATCCCTTGTATAATACAACACCACTTGTTAGAGTATGTTTTAAATTTATAGTCCTGAACATTTTTCCTTTAAGCAATGAAACAAATCATGAACCAATAATGACAACCTGCCCAATTCAGAACATTTCAACCATAAAGGGTCACTCAAACATCTGTCATACAATCCACCAATATCAGTCAATATGCAGAATCTCTGCAGAAGTAAAAATTATCTGAATAATTCCACATTAAAGAGACCTGAAACCAATGAAGAGGTTGTTGCTAGAAAACAACTTTATATTTCAGTATTTCATTTACAAATTCAGTGCAGTTTCCCTTGAAGAATAAATTGCCGATGTTACATTAAAAGAAATGGTAAGCTGGTATATTGCAATAGGGAATGAGTGGCAAGCTAAAAAACAGGTTCATAGTTATTAGGTGTCTCATCCAAAGGAGGATATACTAAGGACTCCAGAACCATGCCCCCTTAAAATACAAATGTACATGCTGTAGGAATAGAACCTACAACCCTTTGTATCAAGATGCAAGCATGCTACCTGCTGTGCTACCACTCACTTGAAATTTTATGCCACAATAATGATACCATTTGCTAAACAAAACCGTTGCACATTTTAAGCAGACTTAACATGAGCAGCAGTAACCTTTGCTTCCCTTGAAGCTCACAGTTCCTTGAAAATACACTTGAAAATGAATTCCACCTGCTAGATCTAAGCTAGGCCTTCTCTCTCTCTCTCTCTCTCTCTCTCTCTCTCTGACTCTGTATCTCTCTCTCTCACACACAACTCAACTTCTTAGTGCAAGAAATCTGGACAATGCCTAAAATAAACAGGGACAGATCATTCATTCAGTTGTTTAGATTGCCACCTTCCCTTCAAGATTAGAAAGCCAAATTTGATCAATCATTCTCAGTCCCCCCAACCTCTGCCACAGGCTCCTCCAATGCCCAAATTACCTTTTGATCCCATGTCATCTGGGCTACAGTCAGGACTTTATATATCTGTGCTAAAGAGCAATAACAACAGCTTTCTTGAGCTCTAAACTTTTTTATTTATTTGTCTGGTTAAATGGGCAAACCTACTGGTCGCAAATGCCTCTTTTTGTAGAAATTCCAGGAACACTGCCTAGTTAAATACTTTCTTTTATACTGCAGAGTATGCAAGCAGAAACACGAGGGGCCTATTATATGGACTAAAGCATGAAACTCATTGTCAGCTCATAACCTTAAACTTCTCTGTTATTTTTCCAGTAGAAATATGTGATTGAGGTACAGTTATAGTAGCTGTGTTCAGAACATGTAAAGTGCCATTTCGTGTGCTCTCCATTTCAAAAGCAAGCAAAAATGAAGCATGTTTGCTTATAACTACAGAACTACAGTAGTACTACCTCCCAAGAAAGGCATGCAGTATCTGCTTGCTGCATGTAGTTAAAGAAGTGGTGGTTGAGTGCCTTCAATTCTAATATTTAATGTTACAGTGAGTCTGAACCAGGTGAGTTCTTTTTGAGGGTTTTTGCAATTTTCTCCACTGTGGTGTATCTGTGGAGATGGTATGTATAATTTAGTAGGATGTGAGACAGAGCCATCCACATGATGGATGTGCAGGGGGCTTGCCCCTTGCAAACATTTAGTTTTTGGCTCAATACTTTCAATATTTGAATTTTAATAAACAGTGAACCAAAAAAGTGTGCTTTGATCACACACAGGTAAAACCAGTTATCTGTCTATCACAGGAGACACTGATCTACAGATGTTATAACTAGTAATAATTTTACTGCAGGGTCCCTGACTTGGTTGGAGCATCAGGAGAAACAGCATAAGGAAAAACACCAGCTATACAACCTATATCCTTACACACCCTTACTTCACAATGTCTGTGCAGCAATCAAACACACACAAACATCCTTACATCATAAGTTCTGCAGACTGCAGCTAATCATAGTAAATTCCTTCCCAATTCCCTTATACACTTACTTCATAATGTCTGTGCAGCAAATATAATCCACTTGTAAATTCTCTGTGATTTCCAAATAATGCGGTCTGGTGGACAGGAAAATAAGCAATTTCAAATAACGCGGGTGGGCAGACAGGAAAAGAAGCAATTTCAAATAGCACGGGTTGGCAGACAGGAAGAACAGGACGTTTGCATGCACAGATGTGATGTGACCAGAATAACTTTACGTCTGGATGCACAGAAGTGATGCAACCAGACTAGCAGGACTGTTCTTAAAGAACACAAAAAACGATGGGGCCAGACTGGCAGGACCATTCTTAAAGAAGAACACAAAAAATATAAATAAAACAGAATGCAAAACACAATGTATTTTTCTCCCAGTCAGCCCATTCCAGGGGGATGCAAGTGCACCCCCTTGCACCTGCCTGTGGGCACCCTTGGTCCTAGGGTACCTTTAACCACACTCTAACTCTTGACTTCCCTACTATCCTCTCACTAGCCTCTTAACCTACTTCTACATTCTTACCTTCAGACATACTTGCTGAAATTTCCTGCTCTATACATTGTCATCCTCAGTAGTCCTCTCTCTTGTTTCTACCCACTCCATTCGCCCTGCGGACTCACTCTGGTCCCCTACCCTGCCCCCAATTTCCACCTGCCCCCAGTGATCCTACATTTATACCACTAATAGACACACCCTATCCTGTCCACTCCAAACATCACAAACTTACCCAACCCTCTCTTTGTACACCACACCTAGTAATTAACTAAGCCACCTCCTCCCCATCTACTTTCTCATACCACTACCCCACACCACACCTTCAAACTACATCTCATCTCTTTGCTAACCTCCATGCACATTAATATGTGTATATCATTCATCCCTCCACAACTTAAAATGCTTATCTGCTTATCCCTTGTATCTTCTCTTATATCTACTTACCTCCTAACCTCCTATGAATACCCACTGAACTCTTCTCTTTCATTTCCCTCTCCTCTACATCTACATCACCTCTCTCCCCTACCTTCTCAAACCGCACCACACAACCCAACTACCTACTAGCCAAATACCACAGACTAGCACACTTCAAGTTAAGGAAACTTAAACCCAGGAAAATACTTGACTTCATTTACAAACTTCTTCAACCAAAATATTTCAAACTCCTCCACTTTCTGCTAGATGGAGACATTCATCCTAATCCAGGCCCACACCATATTAAAACCAAAACATACAAAATACAAGACAAAACTACATCTCTATCATTTTCTGTACCCACCAATTCTCTCTCTATTGCCATCTCAATATACGATCAATTTGATATTTTATGTTTTACTGAAACATGGCTAAAGCCTTCAATCAAAGACAATGAAATCACCCCACCCGGTTATAACATCATTAGACTTGATCGCACTGCCAAAAAGGGAGGAGGGGTAGCAATTCTCTACAAAACACAACTCCAGATTAGTACTATAAATCTGACTTTTACCCTACACAACAATGCTGAAGTAATCAGCTCCAAACTTCAAGTCAATACTACTAAAGCCATAAATATCATCTGTGCATATCTCCCTCCAGGAAATAATATCAACACTCTCGAATATATCCTCAATTTACTCTCTACCAACCTCCCTCAAGAAACACTAGTCTTAGGCGACTTTAACTTCGATTGGTATTCCTGTAACAGTACTAACCCCACCACCTCCCATATAAACCTATATGGCTTTAAACAACTCATTAATAGTCCTACCAGAACTAATAAAACCAACAATAATGAAACCACCTTAGACTGGATTCTTACTAATACTCCCCAATAAACCTACCAATCAGGCACCCTTCCAGATGATCTAAGTGACCACTCACTAACTTATATCATTAGACACAAACCAAACCCAACCTTACCTACCACTTACAAAACACTACGTTCTAAAAAACAATTTAACTCTGAACAGTTTCAAGCTGAACTAATACAATGTAATTGATCCCCGCTAAAATATCTCCCACTTAATGAAGCTGTAGAATACTTCAATTCTACATTCCTATCTATCCTAGATCACCATGCCCCAAGTCGTACTATTAGAACCAAAGCTAAAGCAGCACCCTGGCTAACCAACAATACTAAGCAAAAAATCATTCTCAGAAATAAATCTTGGGATAAATGGCATTCTACTAAGAACCTAACTGACCACCAAAACTTCAGAGAGCTTAGAAACAGTACAAAAAAAGCCATCCTGACAGATAAAAAGAACTATTACTTTCAATTACAACAAACCACCAAAAAAGAACCTAAAAAATTCTGGGCCAGTATTAATAATCTTTTATCCCCAGGCCAGTCAATCACACCAAACCCCCAGGACTCTAACCCAAAAAATCCCACACAAATAGCTAATGACTTCAACTCTTTCTTCACCAATACCATCCAAACTCTTGCAAATCACCTATCTCCTGACACCTCTAAACTACTCTCACCTACTTTAAATACTCATCCTCCCCTTCACTTACAACCTGTATCTACCTCCTTTATCTTATCTCTACTCCAAAAATTTAAACCCACCACCCCCTCTGCAGACAAACTTCCTGTATAATTCTTGCAGAAAGGAGCCAAAGCCACTGCCTATCCCATTTCTATCCTGATCTCACATCATCCCACTACACAAAGGGAGCAATTCTAATGACTTCTCAAACTTTCGTCCCATAGCACTGTTATCACCTATAGCTAAAATCATGGAAAAATGTATCCATAAACAACTACTTAACCATCTTCTCCATAACAACCTACTTGCTAACTGTCAACATGGATTTAGACCTTCCCACAGTACCACCACTGCATTACTCTCCTTTATCAACTCCATCAACTATAACTGCAACAACAACAATCTATCATCTTCTATCTTCATAGACCTATCAAAAGCTTTTGACATGGTTAATCATAAACTTCTTCTGCACATACTAAAATCTCTCGCACTTGATCCCCCTTCCTTAATTTGGTTTACATCTTAACTAGAAAACCATCAGCAGGCAGTACTTTGGAAAAATTCACTATCTAATCTCCTTCCTATCTCTTTAGGTGTACCTCAAGGGTCTATCCTAGGCCCCTTCCTATTTTCTATCTTTATTAATGAGCTCCAATCAGCTAGCCCTAACACTACCTGCATACAATATGCAGATGATTCTACTATAATCTGCACTGCTTCCTCTCAAACTGAACTACAGTCTCTTACACAAAAAGCTTTCACCACTGTTGAACACTGGTTCTCTGACCATTGCCTACTCCTCAACCCCAAGAAAACCAAATTGTTACTGTTCTCACCAACCCGTAAATCTACCCCTCTAAACTTCTCTATTACTTCCACTGATAACACTCTGATTTCTCCTGATTCTACTACAAAACTACTAGGAATAACTATTGACAACAATCTCAATTTTGATTCTCATATCAACAACACAATAAAAGTAGTTAAAAAGATTGGATCCCTTTATAGAATCAAACCCTTCCTTACACCTGAAGCTAGGACCACCTTAGCCAGATCTCACCTTACCTCTACCCTTCTATATGCTTCCCCTATTTATACTAATCTCTCTAAAAATAACCTCAAGAAACTTGTTACATCTTACCATAATATTGCTCGATTTGCTACAGGATCTATGTTCAGAACTCACCACTGTCTGAACCTAAAACAACTAGGTTGGCTTGAACTTCCTAACAAGCTCATTTATCAACAGCTCTTAATAGCTCTCAAAATTCTATATCAACCATCTAAAACACCAATACTCCCTAACCTCATTACTCCATACAATAACCTGAAACACCTACGTTCTTCAGACAAACTACTGGTTAATATCACCAAACCCAATAACTCTGCAGGTGACTGCCTTTTTTCCAACTCTGTTTGAAAAATGTGGAACAAACTACCATCCGATATCTCAACTTTGTCCACTCTTCCACTCTTTAAAAGACAACTGAAAATGCATCTCAATAAATACTGGCTCTGTTCCTGTACCAACCCAGATTAACCTTCCTTCTTCCTTTCCTCTACCTTCTTTCCTTCTCTTTTCCCTGTATCCTTGATAGCTCTCCCCTTACATAACATCTTTGTAGATATATGTTATCTCATATATACTGTATGACCATTGTAAAAAAAAAAAAATATTTTACCATATTTGTAAGACAATTTATTATTTACTCTGTGTTTAGATATTATCAAATTTGTGTATTGCAAGTATTTACTCATTTTGCTTATGAATGTTATCTTGTTATGGCTATTTCTATTTGCATGTGTATTGCGTGTACTAACTCACTTTGTTTATAAATTTCATCTTGTTATGTCTATTTCTGTTTAAACTTGTAATAACCATTGGAGCTTTTCTCCCTGGGCCTCCACTGAAAATGGACATATATCTGGCTGGACTAGCCCGGTCAACAAATGTAAAATAAAAAAATAAATAAATAAAAATATTTCAATGGAGATGGGTCACTCAGCTTGAAGACAGTACGTGAGCCACATTTTTTCCAGTGTTTCTTCATTGTTGAAAAATAGTTAAGACATTCCACACTTACTACTCATCTGCTCATTGTTTTATTTTTATTCCTATCTGAAATGACATGCTTGAAAATGTCTAGATTTAACAAACCTGTTGGTGCTTCATTGTACTAAGTGAATGTGTGGGAGAGTGCCAGATATTAAAAGCATGCAGCTGAGATGAGGTAGTGTATAAGATAATAAGAGTTCTATGCTATCGCAGCCACAGATCAGGGCATGGGAGACTCTGACTCTGGAAGCTGCTGAAAATAAGGAATACAGAAGTAAGTAGCAGGGAGGTACTCAGCCACTAGATGAGTAGGAAAAGGACAAAACTTAGCAGCAAGGAGAAGTCTGAATCATGGGGTCGTTTATATAAAAATCCATCCATAACCCCTTTTGCCCATAGGGTCTGGGTGTCACTTCAATAGTGACAATCATCTACATCCAAGGTTTACACCATTGGGTGGCTAGCCCTGCCACGGCAGTTCTTCCACACCACACACTTGCGTGCACGCTCACACCTATGGCCAGTTTAGAGTATCCGATTCACCTATTGCATGTGTTTAGAATGTGGGAGGAAACCCACATGAACACAGGCAGAACATACAGACTCTGCAAACAAAGCACCCCAGCCAAGAATTGAACCTGGGAACCTCTTTTTGTGAGGTGAAAACACTATCCGCTGCATCACTGTGTTTGTATAACAAATAGTGGGTAAGTCAGGGACCAGGTATGGAAGGGGAGGGAGAAAGTTACTTGAGGTATTGAGGTATTTGTCATTTGGATCACTAGGGAATCTCTGAAAGGTGACATGTGAGTGAACAATAGAGCCAACATACCTTCAGAAGTTCACACAACCCTGCTTTCTGCATATTACTTGCTAGTCTTGCAGAGCAGCACTATGACTTTATGAGTTTAATGACTTTTTTTATGTAAAGTGAACTGCTTCACATGCTGTGAGTTTTACAAGAAGTCACTAGAGGTCACTGTTGCCTTACAGTAGCTAGCAGTGCATAAAATTAATTACAATTTCTAATCTTGGAATTACATATTGCACATATACAGTATGAGGACTGTTACCTATAAAAATGTGATCCTAGTCCTTACCTTCTGGGACAGCTGTTTTCTTTTACCTAACAATACTGATTTATACTTGTAACATTTGGAGATGCAGGTACCTTATCATGTTTATTTGTCTGCTTTAGACTTGCAGTAGTAGCCCATATTAATTAGCATATCTGTAAATATTCTTATAAATAAATGTCTATTTTGTTACCTTTCACATTCTACAATATACAAACAACCACGACCCACAGGAGAAGGGGTAGCCTTATAGAGTAGGACAGTTGGGACAGATAAGATTACTGTAAAATAAATTTTCAAGAAGAACAAATGTATTTGCTTTAGGAAAAGGTTTTCCTGTTTGTAATGTCCATGAGGAGATCTGGGCCTCCAGAATGTTACTCAATACTTTAGATGAGATTTCATCAGCTGCTTATGGGAAAAACTTCTCTCTGTATATTTTAATATATATATATATATCTATATATGGGTCCATGTCATATGGTCGACTGTTCATTTGACTGAAAGTTCATTTGGTCGACTGTTCATTTGATCGACAAGAATTATAGGTGGGGGGCTTCACCCCCCACACTAATGGGGGCTGTGCCCCCCACACCCCCCCTAACTATATATATATCAACTCCAGGGTCGCACAACATTGGGGAAGGGGGCAAATTCTTGTCGATCAAATGAACTTTCAGTCAAATGAACAGTCGACCATATGACATGGACCCATATATATATATATATATATATATATATATATATATATGTATGTATATATATATATATATATATATATATATATATATATATATATATATATAAAGTCCTCTTTGTCCCTTTGATGATGCAGGTGTCCCTTAAGTCATGTGATATTATTATCATTCCTCAAGACACTCCCCCTTTTTATTGTTGCTAGTATGCCCCTGTCAAGTGTACAACCTGTAACTTGTTTTCTATTTTTTTCATGAGCATTACGTAATCCTTTTGGAAGAGAATCTATGCTATGATACATATATTTTTGCACATATATTCTTACATTTTTTTGCAGTAATGTTTCAAAATGAACATAGAAAGGTATGTAAAGGATAACGTGGGTCAATGTATGGAACAGGAACTTGTGTTAAACATAATGTCAGGGTGGTATAGAAAGTGCAGTGATCCCCATGTCTAAAGAGCTTAAACAATATGTTGTGCATACTATTTTAAAATGTTTAGTTAATTTACTTAGTCCTTCTCAGACCCTTTCAGCCACAACCTCAACCAGAAGAGGAAAGGTAACTATACATACATACCGACTAAATTTAATATAGCTAATTAAACAACATGTTTTTTTGGGCAATGGTAGAAACTGGAGTACCCAGAGAAAACACTGCCGATATGGGAAGAACATGAAAAACTCTTCTCAGACAGTGACTGGTGTTCCGAAATGAAACTCAGATGAGTGAAGCAGATATCTTATTAATATGTCACTGCACGTCCTCCAGCATACAGGAAAGGTATAGAAAAGTTCTTAAGGTAATCTATAAAACTGTCAAAAATCTACACAGAAGAGCTGTTGCTTTTCATTTACTTACATTAATAGCTTGCGTAGTAGTGCCATAATCATTGTAGGCATACATACCAACTTGAACTGGTGTCCATTAGAGAAAGGGAAGACAATAACTGTTGCCAGGAGGAGAAAGGAAACATTGTTCCCACCACTGTATGACAAAATGGGACTTGTGATCTGGTAGAGGGACCATATAACAGTACTTACACACTCTTTAAATGAGGAATACCTGTGCAGATCAAACCTCTCTCTCTGCCCC
This sequence comes from Protopterus annectens, assembly GCF_019279795.1. NCBI lineage: Eukaryota > Metazoa > Chordata > Ceratodontiformes > Protopteridae > Protopterus > Protopterus annectens. The sequence goes on from NC_056732.1 coordinate 585,433,928, forward strand.
TTAATGACTTGAGAGCATGCCACAATATATGCTTAGGGCACCTATTAAACTGGTTTATTTTTCTAGGAAACATTCTAATATGCCAGTGTGGAGACAGGAATGAGGAGTGAAACATTCAGTCTCATATGTGGTGAGGGCATGGTCAATCAAGAACTGAAAGCACCATTTTCTGCTCTTCATTGAAATCATTAGTGTATATTTATGATTCCCTAAACACGACAGAGTCAAGCAGAGTAAAGACTATATTTCCCCTAATACCTCTATTGCTTCCAGATACCAAATTTCAGCCTGAATGGTTACCTAACAAAATTTGAGACAAAATATCTACAACCAAAGTTGTCATCAAACCCATCCTTTTTGCTTCCTTGACTAGTTCAGAGCACTTTTCCTTAAAGCATTTTCTGGGATATTATATCAGAGCTTGCACCTTATGAAAGGGTATCATCTTCCCTTCTACAGTTAATTGGTGGCCAATAATCAGGTCTTCATTGGTCCATTCCTGCAGTCATGCCTCATCCCTTATGTAGACCAGTTTCTCCACTAAAGCTATTTTCTTTTCACAAGGAATCATTTGTTTTCAACATGTTGAGCTAGGAATACCTGTCAAGCTTTAGCTGAGTTACAGATACATAGTTATCATGCACAGTGATTCACTAATTTACTTAGAGGGGCAGATTATCCAGCTCAAAGGATCCCCATTAATTGTATATATACCTGACCCCCCCCCCCCCCATGATACCACTTCTTCTCTCACGTTTTGCTTAGTCATCTCTCCTTTAAAGGAATGTTATATTTTGGCAGCATCCCTAAAAGACAACAGTTTAGTATGCTGTTAGAAAGTACACTCTAATATCTTGGGACTATGTTCTCTCGCTTGTTTTTACCATTGCTTCACACCCCACAAATGGGTGCAGATGTACCCTCCACCTTCTCCCTCCTCAAAAAAAAAAAAAAAAAAGGAAAAAACTTCACAAGAAAACATTCACTGAAGAGTTTTGCATGTAGGATGACACACAGAGATCACCATGGGATGAAACAATTATATATGCAAATTTTCAAATAGTTTATATATTCCAGGTTTTGTCCTTTGTGAAATTTTTCTATACATATATCAAAAATGAAACCCATTTTTCTGTCTCCATTACAGCAGATGTAATTTTCCTGCCCCAATGTCCTAAGTTTTTCATCTTACTCCTCCATATTTAATAGGCACCAGCTGGACTAACTTTGCAGGAGTAGTGTTGCTAACAAACAAGGCTTTTAATGTTTCACCATTAAATTTAAATTGGTCATTCATTTAAAACCCTTCAGAATTTATTTTACCCACAGTCAAACAGTGACTAAAAAGGGGTAGGGTAGACCTTTTCTCATGTTACAAAAAAAAAAAAAATCAAACTTCTTAATTTTGTAGACACTTTAACCTTCAAATACACTGCCTGGGAACTGTATGCAAACATTTAAACAGTTCCTTTAAACATTACAGGAAAAGCAGACCTGCTCTACACTATGTACAGATCAACTTACTGAAGACTTTCTCAGTACCAGTAATTTGTGTGACCAGTGAACTCCACCCATGTACCTCATGCATAAGTATGCTTGGAGTCCATCGCATATAACCTCTGGATTTAGCCAGTTCAATTGGCATAGAGGGATAAAAGCCCTGACTATGACCTAGTTAACCTAGGTTTGAAGAGCAATTTGGATGTCTGTTGGACCTGGCATGGGGGTGCGGAACATGTCTATCTTGGTGGGGAAGGGATGCAATCCAGGTCACATTATGTCACAATCATAGGTTCATAGGTTCTAGATTAATGGGCAGGATCTGCCTTAAACCCAAACTAGTTAATGTTCAGGGTTTGAAGACTGCCTACATTCTTGTTTATGAGGTCCATAATGATGTACTCCTTACATATAAGTCTGGTGATGCTGATAGGTCTGTAGTTGTACTGGTCAGTTGCGGGTTCCCATTTTTTGAAATGTGATTATCACAGCAGTTCTTCATACTTCCGTCACAAATCCAGTGAAGAGGCTTTGATTGAATAGATGCAATAAGGAATCAACCAGACAGTGTCGGAATCAACACAACTTGGCACACTGATAAGACCCATGGAGATAGTGTTTTTAGCCTTGGAGAGAACACTTAGGACTTGCTCAGAAGTGATTGGGGGTGATGTATGTATGCTAATATGCTATGAGTAATTTGTGGGAGATAGGGGTAATGTTTGATATGAGTTTGACAGTTATTTTGTTGGCAATGTCCTCAGAAGTTGAGTATGTGATGTTATTTTATATTAACTCAGAGCACCTTAGTTTATCATTTCTTAGGTCCCTGACAAGGCTGAAAAAGGTTTTAGGGTTATCCTTAATTTGGGTGGTGAGTCACCATTCATACTTATTCTTGGAGGATTTGATATTGTTTCTAACCTCTTGGTTGATTATTTGAGCCCTTTTCTAGCTGATAAGGTGATGTGTTTGCTTTCACAGGCTAGGGGTTTCTTCCTCTTATTGTATAGTGTGTTGATTTGGAGGTTTTGCCAAATGGTTTTGTTCTTAAAATTGAAATTATAGTTATATCTTATGGATACATTAGCCTCTTTGCTAGTTTGGAGGTGGGTGTTGAATTTAACCTTGAGAATTGCAACATATGAAGTAGGGTCATCTAGGTGAGGGGGTATTTTAATTTTGTCTGTGTAATATTTCTCTCTGTCTGAGGTGTGGTGATATTTTTGATTATAGGGGATCATGACATTTCTGCAATTTATTTTTTAGCAAATTTCCATATAAAAGCTGTGCACTCTCTTCAAAAATGTTTGAAGTATAATTTTCTAGTAGTGAAGTGCAGGTGTGATCTGCAGGTATAGGTGTTTCATTTTGCCACTGCTTATTCTTTCTTTGCAGTTGTGAATTGCAGATGCAGTCACGTCCACTCCCTCTAGATAAAAAGTAGTATATTTTAGTAATATGCTGTCCCTAGGAAATTTAATGTAAGTAACCAAGTTCTCTTAAATCTGAAATCCTAATACTAACCTTAAAACTTTAACCCTAATCCTAAAACATTAACCATAACCCCCTAGAACTCCAAACCTAACCATAAAACACTAACCTTAACCCTAAATATAAAAAGTGACCCTAACCCTAAAACTATAATCCTAACCCGAAATCTAAAATCTTATCCCTAATGCTATCCTTCAACTCTAACCCTAACTCTAACCTAAAAACTCTTAACAATCCTCATGTAACTTACAAGAATAAGGACTGCATAGTGCAACATGTATAAGCTGCACTTTACTTATAGAAAATGCCTGCCTGCTTGCCTGATGTAAGCCAGAATGACCTATCTGTTTAGATGTTATGTGAGTTTCATTGGTAGTTGTCTTGATTTTACTGGTTTTGATTTACTGGCATGGAACCATAGGTCACAACCCTGCAATAAGTATTAAGCAATCCTTGTCAACCTTAACAACATATAAATATAATTCCAGTTCATGGGGAGATTCCCATCAGTTTTCTTTCTGCTTATTTAGTCTGCCATACACATTCATTATGTCCCATGAGTGAGTCTCAGGACCACTCTCTGCAATGTTTTTATTATCCTATGTATCATTCCCACTTCTGTATTTAGGGGCTGATGATATGCCACAGTCATAACTCACAAGTCTGTTTATGCAAACCATACAATAAGGGCAAAGACAAATTAAAAGAGCTACCTCCTAAAACCTTCTGTGCCCCCTAGTCTGCAGCAAAAAAGTGAAATGTGAAGAAGTGAGAGAAAGCAACCTCTGCATATCTTTTCTGAACTCACCACTGATGCAGCTATGTGAATTTAACAGTGCTCCATATCTTATAAATGCACATAAATTGACAGTCTGCAACACATTGTTTTCTCAGATATAAAACATCAGGCTTGCCTTCCTTAAATTCTATACAAATATAAGTTCCTATAATAATTAAGGTCTTTGCCTCACATGCACAAGGTACAAGGTTTGATCCTGTCCTCCAATAAACTTGTATGAAGTTTGCATGTTCTCCCTGTGTCTCTGTGGGCTTCATCCTCAACTCCCTAAAACAGGCTGAGTGTTTGCATCTAAAAATCCTCCAAGAATGGAGTTGTGGGCGGTGGTCCTGACAGACAGAAGAGCACCATTCTGAAGGGTGCAGAACATGTGAACAGCAACTGAACATGGGTCAACTGGTCCTGAGAGATAGGTGAGTACAAACTCTAAATGGTGCCCTATAAGGGAAAGACTTATATAGATCAACTGCTTTGGACATCACCTGTCCTGTGCAGTATCCTCCAGATAGGAGAACATCGATCACAGCCTGTGTGCCATGTTACTGAAAGCCACTCGATACTGTAAATATTTGCTGTAGGTGATTAGGTTGCATTGACTAATGTCACCAAAAATGAGCATGGGTATTTGTTGGTGGTAAGTGGGTTGACGGCCCAACCTACTCTGACCTATGCCAGGGACCCATGCTAACAGTGGTAGGAGTTTATGAGCCCTTATTTGCCAGTGTGTGCCAGCCATGAAGCCCAAGATCCCTGGGTCAATAAGCTACTGGCAAGCCAGTGTCCATTTGCCCAGTTTGGATTACCTGGGATAGGTCTGCTGGGAGAAAGCTGGATGAAAAACCAATTAACCTGCCAAACATCATCTAAGGATTGCTACACTCCATGTAGGTTCATAGACTGGACGCAGCTCGGAAGTAGATGACATGATGGTAAGAAGGAGGCTGGACATACTCTGTATCTAGGAGACAAGATTGAAAGACTGTGCAGCAAAGCCACTTGGCTTGGTATCCAGAGTCTACTACTCAGGAGGAGGACAGGCTAGAAATGGTGTGGGAATTGTGGTGAGGAAGAGGCTTCAGAAGACAGTGAAGGGTGTCATCAGAATTACTGATAATGGCAATCGTAGTGCAACTTGCATAAGCTGCACATTACTTATAGAAAATTCCTGCCTGCTGTAAGTTAGTATCATCTGTCTGTTTAGTTGATATTTAAGTTTCATGGGAATCAGACTCCAGTGTAACTGGGCAGTATTCATTAATCACAGGCTATGCCCCATAGCACAGTTGTGATAGTGAGGAAAACAGTGCATGCAAACAGCATGACAGCATGAGTTGGTGTTGATAATGGGTAACCTGAATGCACATATTGGACAGGATATGAGAACTGCTTGTATCCACATGGGTGGGGCTACAGGAATAAAGAAGGAGAGGCCATTCTAGACTTTAGACTGGCAAACTGCTTGATTGCGGTCAACACAGAGTTAAGCAAAAGTTGCAGTAACAAGATCACATGCAACACATAAACCATTGGTTGCCACAATCAGCCACAAGCAGTGGTCATAAGAGGCTCTTTGATCAAATGGGACTAGGTTGAAGATCTGTAAGTTGAATGGAGAGAAAGCACAAGAGTTCAATGAAATACTCAGGTAGAAGAGTGGATAGGTGGAGTTGGAAAAGAATGGCAGCATCTCAAAACAAGACTTGAAGAGGTGTGGAAAGCCCTGAACTCAGTTCAAAGTTTTTATCAAAAAAGGAAAGAGAAAAAAAAGCTTTTATTTCAATTCTACATGTTACTGGAAAATTTCTGCATAATCTGGAACCTTAAAATATAGTAGACTTTCAGTAGTGAGAGTATGTTTTTTTCTGCTCCAGGATTTGTACTTCAGTGCTTGTACAGTTGTTGATATTCCAATTTTGCTCCTACAGTTTTATATTCTGCTTATCGTTTACATGCTTAAAGTTGTATTCCAGTGCTTTTCTTGTCCCCCTGTTCTTTGTGTCTGCCCCAACCCCAATGAGACATTAAGCTAAAGTTTTTGAAGGCATTCCAATATTGACTTTATTTGACTGAATCCCACTCTAGCTAGCCTGCTTCTTTCTTGATTTTTTTCCCCAACCCTGCAACCCTTTTTCTGTTGTGGTTTACTAAGGTTGCGTCTATGGACTCCAGTCCTTTAGTAGTCTGATTTCCAAAGTCCATCCCTATTTTCTTCTTTGTTACTGTTTGTTGTATAAGTTATTTACGTACACTTCCCACCCGTTCTTTTCCATAGATCCATGATACTGAGTGCCCACCCAGGAAACAAGTAATACTCTTGAGTAAACTTTCTTTATTACGTATTGTCTGTTGTTCATTTTCTCAGAGCTCAGCAAAGCTTGACATCTTATCTTGTGTTCCAGAATTGTTTTATTTGTATCCAGTGCCACCCATGTACTTAAATCACACTTGCTTAAATTATTTTGATTGATCGCTACTATTTACTGCTTTTATTTGTGCATTTCACTATATTTTTGTAAAAAAATACTATTCCTCTTACTGTTGATGCTGTAAGACTGCTTGAAATTGCCTTCAGCAATGGATTTCCAGCTAGTTGTTTAACTGGTTTGTGGTAGTAATGTACTTGTGTGTCTCTGCTACCGTGTTTTTACATTAGAAGGAATGGCTTTATTTATCTTGTAGCAGGAGGTGTTTGCCTGGTCTAGATGATTTGCCAGTCACACTAAAGGGCTCATAGTGTAGTCATTTTATTGGCTGAAGGTGTTAGTTTTCTGTGTTTTATGTGCTGCTGTAAATTTGGTGTGTTTGTGCAGGGTTGTTAATTGTGCAGCAGTGGTTAGCAGAGCCCTGTGCAGTAGCAAACACCTATAAAGTAAATTTTCCCTATGGGACAGCCCATAAAATTGAAACCTGTAAAGCAGTAAATTTAGAGGGGAAATACCTTGCACTTCAACAAACTTTGATCAGCTAGTTGGGTGTCAAGTGGCAGTACCTATAGATTTAGTAGAATTCAGTATTGTGTGAACATTAAAGTTAGTAAAATTTAGTATTATTTAGCATAATCTGCACCAATAAAGCATCCTTATTAGTCTGCACCAAAAATCATTCTTAATAACCTTCTAATACCCATACACCACCTCCTTGTAGCTCACTAGTCAAAGACCTGGACAGCATGATTTTGCAATTTCCTAACTTCTCTGTAGCCAGCTGGGTGGATATGAGCATCTTGAGACTAAACTAAGACTTTCAGCTTTTCCCGGTTAGGGGTCGCCACAGCGGAACTCCAGTCCGCTCATGATTGACAGTGGATTTTTATGGTGCCAAGTTGTCAGCCCAATGCACAACCTTTAATGAAGGCGCGCCCATTCACGCTTGCACCTACCTGCATGTATTTAATGTCACTCAACCATGGGGAGGACATGCAGACTCCACACATAAGGTGCTCCAGCCGAGAATCGAACGGGAGAACCTCTTGCTGTGAGGTGACAATGCTAACCGCTGCACCACCGCGGCTCTATAGGAGTATCTTGAGACAATGCAGAAATTGTTTCATGTTTACCATCAAACAGTCATTAAAGAAACAGACACAGTATGTGAGAGGTGTACTTACACAATGACACTGGACAATAAATTGTTGCATACAAGCCCACATTAGGTTGTTGAAACCATGCACACAACACCCACCTTACACAGTACACAACACATACATAGATAACTTATACTCAAATACTTATAAGTAATCTTCCTAAACAGGAAAAATTGACCAGACACCTTGCTGTATAAGCTATGCTTCAGCAAGCATAAAGGCACTCAGAAAAAATAACACCTAACACCTAACACCATACATACAGTCACTGTCAATGGAGCTCCAAAAACTAAGCCTCTAAGTTAATCAAACACACTTCCCAGGACTCTAGTCATAGGAGACTCCATTTTAAAACATACTGATACTGCTCTAATCAGGCTGAACAAGGAGAACATAATGGTTAGTTGCTTATCTGGAGCAAGGATCCTGCAAATCACGCATGCATGCAAATCATTACATCACAGACACCAGTACGATTCCTTCACAGACGAAGTAGGTGTAAATGACCTGAGACATACTTCCCTGTGCTATATGAAGAGAGACATTATGGAGCTACAGGCTATGTGTTTCAGTCTGGTATGAGCCTAGCATTGAGCAGCATATTACCATCACTGAGGATGATGCCACATTTGGCTTTCTTTCTGGTGTCATTCTAAGGGGATTCAATCTTTGTCAGCCTGGGAGGACAGGGTTAAGTGACCACATTGCTTTGCTAAGGATGGTCTGCACTTGTTCCCTGTAGGCTTTGAAATACTGGCTAAAATGTTATCCACCCCCATAGTGCCTTTTTTAGGCAATGCCAAATTGACTACCCTACTGACATAGCAAAATCAGCTCAACTGAACCTCAAGGTGTTATTGCTCAGTGCTAGGAGCCTAAATAAGAAACTACATTCCCCTCATTACACTGAAGAATATAGACATCTATTTAGTTATTGAAACATGGTTTAAAGCTGCAAAGAGGGCCCTGGTAGTGCAAGGTTTCAGTACCATCCACACTTTTAGACCAGTAGCCGCACAGGCAAGGGCTAAAGGTAAACATGTCTTGATACATCAGTAGCAAGCATACCTCTATGGTGGTCAAACAAGATGATGTGCTGGAGTTCTTCCATGTGCAGATCACCATCGACAAAATCCCATACCATATTCTACCCAGCTATAGGTCATCCTCCATGTCCCAAGAACCTCACAATGCATACTTGAACCTACTAAAGACACTTACTATCCAACCTAACACTGTATTCATGGGAGACTTTAATTACCCTTCTATAGACTGGGAATCCTACATGGTCTCAGTTCTACAGGCACAGAGATTCCTGCACTTCGTAAATACATTTTTGAGTGCTGGACCTTGTACTCAAAAATATGGGAGAACTCTGCATTTCCAAATTATCTCATCCACTCTGGTAAGGTCTGATCATAAAGCTGTTGCCTTTAAAATCAAAATCAACTCTGTAACCCCAGTAAAAACAGTAACAGCTAAGAACTATTCCAAGGCAAACTATCTTTTATTAAATGATGAAAAAAATAGAAACAATTGACTGGCTTGACCACCCGGTCTTTCTCAGATCCATAGAATGCAACAATGTCATTTCCTTATTATCATAGTCAACATCCAATCTATTCTTATCCATAGGCAGAAGAAGGCCAGAAGGTTGAAAGTGCTTATCCTGAATCTTTGGACTGACTTTTAGTCTTTTAGTATTTACTTTATCGATTTTACTTTTATTTTAATAAATAGTTTTCTGTGGTGGTCGAGCCGGTCATTTGTTTTCTTCTTTTTATGATTATTTTGCTGGCTTTAGACCTTTAAAGATTAACAAGGATTGTTATTTTACTAATACCTTTTATTAAATGATCGTTTGTCAAAATTCAGTGCCTCTCCAAACCCCGAGAACACAGCAGAGTACTCTAAATTGCTCTCAGAAACTCTGTACAATCATGCTGCACAAAGGCTGATGTACCTACTTAAGGTAAGCACAGCACAAGCCCCAGAAACAAACTACCTTGGTGGTACCCCAAATTAAACAGGATTTACAAGAAAAAGAAAAAAAAAACATGGAACATGCCAGGAAGTATAATTTCCATGAAGATAAAAACTCTCTCATCAAACTAAATAGGTAATTAAGAGGTCTAACTAGAACAAGCAAAGCCAACTCTGAGGTTAAGATAACCTCCCAGGTGAAAAATAGCCATAAAGCCTTCTTCAGCTATGTCAGAAACTTCAAGGGCAGCACACAGTCATGAAGTGGTGATTAATGGAGCCACATCTACCAAGCCTGGTGATTTAGCCATACATCTCAACTGTCTACATTTTTGCCGAATGTCCAGATTTTTGCCTGATATTTTTGGTATGTTCCTCATAAAATGTTTGGTTTTCTGGCAAATCGTTAAGGATTGAAGTCAGAAAATAATGGTAGACGTGAGTTTTAGACTTCATATCCTTTGGAAAATTCATGCTAATAAAGATCCTGTTATTCTATCAACTTTCGAAGTTTATAAGAATAATATTTAAAAATGTTCATTATTTTTGGGCCTTTGCTCCTCCATTATTTATGGCTTTGTCCAGATTTCTTGAGCTAACAGGTTGAGAGGTATGTATATGGTGAACCTGTTAGTGAACAAATTAATTTCCAACTTTACCACCATCCAACTCCACCATTCCCAAAGAACTACTCCCAAACATAACCCCTCCAAGTATAACTAGCAACCATGTACTGGCTGTGCTCACTAAAGTGAAGAACACAGCCTTAATGGGCCCCACATACCAGGATACCCCCTGAGGAGTCTAAAATGCAACTTATCAGGACCCCTGGAGTCACTATTTTATTTATAGTTTTAAAACAGGCTTTATGCCACATGAGTGGAGGACTGCAAAGGTCATCCCCATTCATAAGGGAGGACCTTAAACAGTTCCTGGAAATTACAGAGCCATTAGTGTGACCAGCCTTTTTTGCAAAGCCATGGAAAGAATTATCATGGAAATTATCATCAAGGACATAGGAGAACTCCAGAAACTGGTCCATCCCACTTTGGTTTTATCAATGGAAGGTCATGCTTACTGAACCCGATGGACTTCTTTTAAAGATCACTAAGGCAATTGACGAGGGGAAAGCAGTGTATACTGCCTCCCTTGATCTGACTAAAGCATTTTATACAATACTCGAGTCGGACATCATCAAGAAACTTACAGTACTAGACATAACCCCCTTTGTAACATGCTGGATAGTTAACTGGCTCATTGGATAGGACCCAAGAGGTTAGGATTGGTGAGACCACCTTCACAAAGAGATTGGCCACCAATGGAGTTCCTCGCGGCTCTGAGTTGGACCTGTTCCTCTTTGGCATCTTATTTTTGGAGGCCAAGCCAATGTCAATGGCCTGGCTGACAAGTTCACAGATGATTGCAATCTGGGAGCAATCATTAAATCCCCCCCCCCCAAGATGAGAGCCCCCTTCAAGAAGGTCTAACACAAACAAATGCATGGCTTTAATATCAATGCCAAGAAATGCATTATAGTACATTTTGGAAAGTTGGTCACCCTAGATAACTACATCATCATTAAAACACCCCTAAAAGTTGATTCAGTAGTCAGTGATCTGGGAACTCATGTAGATAGTAACCTAGCTTTCGACCAACATATGTCCAAGTTAGTAAGAAAATCCTTCTATGTTGCTCATCTTATAAGTAAGGGCATGACATCTTGATCCAGAGAGATCATTGTACCACTGTACTTGACCCCTTATCAGACTCATCATACAGTATACACAACTAAAACCATATACGACCGCCATGGCTCAAGCTCAAATATAAAGATAATTTAATAGTATAAAAAACAAATACAAAGACAGGTGAGTGCTTTCACAGCATATAGCTGCTTCATCTGACCATAAAGCATGTTAAAAACACTCTTAATATAAACACATTCAAATAACCTTTCAAAACAGACAAAGTCATCAATAAAGGCAAACCACTGATAAAAAATAAGCCAATCAAGTCAATGAACCAAGCCCCTACTCTTGAGGCTTGGTTTAACTGATACATGCCCTTGCAAACCTGGGTATCTGTCTGTTTTTAAAGTTACAATCCATTTTAATTCATTACATTCTGTTTTATTACCAATATTGCCAACTCTCTGACTTGGGCAGCCACAGTGGTGCAGCGGTTAGCATTGCCACCTCACAGCAAGAGGTTTTCCGGTTCGATCTTTGTGTGGCATGCCTTCTGTGTGGAGTCTGCATGTCCTCCCTGTGGTCATGTGGGTTTCCTCCAGTTGCTCCAGTTTCCTCCCACATCCCAAAGACATGCTGTAGGTCGATTGGACACTCTAAATTGGCCCTAGGTGTGACTGTGTGCATGTGTGTACCTTCTGTGGAAGGTTGGGCACCAGGCTGGCAACTCAACACTGTAAAACTCCACTGCCAATCATGAGCAGACAGGTGATCCGCTGTGGTGACTCCTAACTGGGAAAATCCGAAAGAAGAAGAAGAAGATTGCCAACTCTCTGACTTACCCTAATCATCTCAATAACTGCAAACTTGAAAGTATGGTCCAGACCACATTCAAAGACATGTTTTTCCAGAGCATTAGTTAATTTACCATTCTTAATGTTGTCAACATGTTCCAATATTCTTTCCCTTAATCTCCGATTAGTCTTGCCGATACTGCAGTGGTGGTGCTTTGGTAGCGTTGTCCCCTCACAGTAAGACGTTGTCCTGTTCGATTCTTAGCTAGAGCGTCTTCTGTGTGGAGACATGCGTGAATGGGCGTATCTTTGTTGAAGGTTGTGCGTCAGAGCTGGCAACTCGGCACGTAAAAATCTACTGCCAATCATTAGCGGACCAGAGTTCCGCTGTGGCGACCCCTAACCGGGAAAAGCTGAAAGACACAGCAAAAGACACAACAGTCTTGCCGACATAATAGCATTCACAAATCACACAGCAAGCTAGTACATAACATTCTTAGTCTTGCAGTCACAGAGTATAATGCCCCCTTTGGAATGTACCTGACCAGACACATAAAGCAGCTGGAACATCCACAAAGTCTGCTTACAAAAAGAATATAGGGATAAAACAATCACCTCAAAGAAGTGTGTCTTTGCTTTGTAGCATACAGACTTCTGAGAGGTGATCTTTGCCTTTGCGTGGGTCTGAATGGAGAGATGATGAAATCAGCAAGAAAAAGAGAGTAGTCTTGTTGGAATTGAAGTCATCCTCAAGTCTTGGTGACTACCTTTGCATGGTGGACCCTGTTTTCACAAGGTCTCACCAAGATGACACTGATATGTACAGCAGATTGTATTTAATATAGCATATGCCATGGAGTGAGGTAGCTGAATGCACAAGTCCCAGGATAAAAAAGTGTCCAATCCTGGTGTGCTCACTGGTACGAAGACTGCAAAAAATGGCAGTGTAGAATGCTCAAGACACAGAAACATTCCTACAATGAGGTTATACCAGGTTCAGGGGGGATGGTTCCCCTGTTGTAAAAGGAAATAGTACCCCACAAAAACTGCTAGGCTAAAAAGGAGCCATAAAGATGATAAAGTGGACTATTGGGGATAAGAAAGAAATGATATATTGTTGCTATTATGCAAGAAGCCTAGAATTTCCAGATAGAAGATCATCAAAAAGTTTAAGAGAGAAATTAGAGGAAAGAAAAATACTTGCAAAAGAAAAACTATCAAAATCTTCAAATAAACATCTATGTTTATTAGTACAGCAAATCCATGAAAAGCATTACATAGACTAAGAAATGTTGGGCCACCTGGAAAAAGAAGCAACAGAGGATGTGCAAAAATATAAGAACAAAACCTAGACATTTTTGAAAGGTATAAAAAAGAAAATGGACTTGGGAAAGAAAACGAGATCTGATATTGTGCAATATTTATGTAAAGGAGAAAGCTGAACTAATCAATACAAAAAAAGCAGTTCCAAAAATATTTGAAGAGAAATACAGACAAAGGCACCCAGACATGAAACATTTCACAGCACAAAAAATAAGAACTCAAAGGGGGTAGGAAGAAAAGAGGATTAGTAATAGAGAAGTTAAAGAAATAGAAACTGAAGTTATGGACTACCTGTAAAGTGTAAAAAATTGAACATAGGTTATGTCACAGCACATGGATCGAGTTCCTAAATTTAGGATAAATAGGTGGAATGGGAGACATCTGCAGAAAAAATATGGACATGGGAAAGAAAATATATGTGATATGGTGTAATATTTATGCAAAGGAGAAAACAAAACTAATCAGTTAAAAAAGCAGAGCCAAAGATATTTGAAGAGAAATACAGACAAAGGCACCTGGCTATGGAACATTTCACAATACAAAAAATAAGTAAACAAAGGGGGAAAGAAGAAAAAAGGAATAATAATAGAGAAGTTAAAGAAATAGAAACTGAAGTTATGGATTACTTATGAAGTAAAGGATTTAGTGTAGAAAGTCCAGCTCAAGTAAGGTCACAGTACAGTGGAACAATGAGGTCCCAAATTAATGAGAAACAGGTAGAACAGGAAGCATCTGATCACTTGCCACATAATGATGCTCTGGAGCCTTCAGTTGGAAACCAGTACAAAATTTTAGTTAGAGTTGCGTAATAAGAGAAGGAGCAGGAAACAGTGGCAACTCTGATGCAGGCAATGTTGTGGAGTCATGGGTCAATGAGTTCCCATATGAAGGAGCAACAGATGGTGCAGGATGCAGCTGAAGACGATATGTCACAGGAAGACATTCTGTAACCTTCTGTAAAATGCCTACAGGAAACAAAGAGCAAAGAATGTGCCCTCAGTTTAGAAGAAAAAGATCTAAGGGAAGAGTTGTTTGATTTAATAGAAATGGACAGACATATTAAGATCGGCGAAAGAAATAGATCACAGAAAGTGAATAAGACGCAAAATGTCAGAAGTCATAAAACACATGAATACAGTAATTAAGACTATTAACATAAATTCATGTGATATAACAGAAGTAAATAAGATATATAATTGTACATCTAAATGAACAACAGGTAAAGTCTTACCACAAAAATACAGAGCAAGAACAGACAGGAAGAGAAGAGAAAAATGCCACCAAGGAAGCATCGGATAGAAAAAAAAAATAAAACAATTAAGACAAGAAGTGTCACTGTTAGAGGAATATAAAATAGGGAATAGATCAATATACTTATAAAGTTAGATGTACTAAAAGCAAGGCACAGCATCAGAACAGACCAGGATCTATCATATACTATTGCAAATAATACATTAAATATACCAGCATAGGCAGATAAACAAATTTGAAGATATGCAGATAAATTTAAAGGAAAAGTTCAAAATAAGCAATTCATTGATGACCAAAAAAGTTTTATAGTGAATTGGGAAACAAAGCAAAAGGAATCAATACAACACCCTAACAAGAAGAAGTAGACATATTTTGGAGAAATATTTATGAAGACCCTGTGGAACATAACAAAGTTGCTGGATGGATAGAAAAATTAAAAGGATAGTAAGGAGTTTAAATGTTTAGGATATGAAATGAGATAAAGCAATGACCAGAGAAACTGAAATACAATTAAGAAAAGCTCCTAACTGGGAAACCCCAGGCCCAGATGCAGTAGCTAACTTCTGGCCAAAAGTATTAACATCTTTACACAAAGATTTAGCCGTGAGTAAGAACTACTTATATGACATCCCAAGCAGACACCATCCTGGTTAATAACAGGAAAAATGATGACTAAGAAAAAAGTGCAATCCAACTAGTAACCAAAAAAAGGATGTGGAATCAGGAACCAACTTGAAAATTTGACCAGGAATTTATTAAACAAGACACTCGACCCACATACAGTGTGTTGGAATCAAAAAGTACACCACACATTGTCAAGTTGGTTCCTGATTCCACATCCTTTTTTTGGTTACTAACAGGAAAAATGATACTCCTCCTTAAGAGTAAACCTGTAAGCCATTTTAAAAACTATAGCCTATCTTCTCTTATCTCTCTTTACACTCCTTCTCAATCTCTCAGAAGCTCTGATCAACACCTTCTAGAAATCTACAAATCTAAAAAATCAATTGGACCTTATCTTTTCAGCTCCTTGATTGCCTCCCAATGGAGAAAAACACCCATTACCCCTGAGAGTTATCTGTAATGTTTATGAATTTAAGAAAACACTTAAATTACACCTTCATAGTTCCTGGTCTTGTCTCTGTAATAAACATGAACCCCTCCCCTTAATATGACTCCTCCTCCTTTTATCTCCTTCTTTCCTTCTGCTACACTCCAGCTTAGTCTTTGTTTCTTCTTCTTTCTTTTCTGTTCCCTAATCTTTCCTTCTTCTAGTATTTTTCTTACTCTTACTTCTTTTTACATGTCTTTTTCCTGTAATTTCTTCTTCTTCTTACCATGTCTTTTATTGTAAATATTTGACATGACCTGTAACATTCTACATTTACTGTTATATTGTAATAGTCTTGTAAATACTTTTTGTATTTCTGCTGTTAAATATTTTTGCTTAATTCTATTTGGAGATTTTCTCCCCAGGCCTCCACTGAAAATGGGCTATGCCCATTTGGACACCCTGGTTAACAAATGTCAAATAAATAAATAAATAATAGACCAATAACTTGCCTTCCAACAATGCAAAAGCTATATACTAGAACTGATGTAGGCAGAGCTTATAGTAATTTATAGAAAACTCAGTTATGGCAATAGAATAAAAAGGTAACAAAAGACAGTCATATGGAACAAAGCATCATTTGCTACTAAATAACATGATGGAGGGGTGCAGTAGTTAGCATTGTTGTCTCATAGCAAGAGGTTCTCTGGCTGAATTCTTGGCTGGGGTGCCTTCTGTGTGGAGTCTGCGTGTTCTCCCTGCGTTCACATGGGTTTTCTCTGAGTGTTCTGGTTTCCTCCCTCATTCCAAAGACGTGTCTGGGGTGTTTCTCTCTGGGCCTCCACTGGCAATTAGCTCTGTTCTAGTTGGACATTCTTGGTAAACAAATAATAAATAAATATTGGAGAATTTTAAAAAGGGGAAGAATTTAAGTACGGCATGGATACATTACAAAAAAGCATTGAAAGCATTCCACATTCATGGATAAAGGAGTGCTTTCAGATGTATAAGATACATCCTACATTGATCAATTATGTTACAGTGACCATGAAACCATGACAAACCACTTTGCAATTAAGCCAAGACAAAGGGCAAATTATTATCTATGGGAGAAAAATTCAAAGGGTGATATTACAGGGTGATTCTTTGTTACTGTTGTTGTTTTGTCTTGCCTTTAACTCATTAAGCTGTTTACTTACTTAGGTCATGGTTACAATTTGGCTCCCAGGAAACAAACTTGCATAAAGATTTTTCTTCTACTTTTTGTGGCTGACTTAAAACTGTATAGTTAATCAGATGGGGAGTCGAATACACAACTGCAATTGGTTAAAACATTCTCAGATGATATAAGAATGACATTTGGCCTTGATAAATGTGCAAAAGCAACATTTAAAGTAGGAATGTTGCAGTACCAAGAAAATATCAATCTAGGACAGGAATGTGATATAAAAGAACTTGAGCAGGAAGGAGTGTATAAATATTTGGGAGTTGATGAAGGATCTGCAATAAACACGAACAAATGTGAATAAAACTCATTAATGAATACTTCAGAAGACTAAAACTAATATTGAAAATAGCCTTGATATCAAGGAATAAAGTCCAAACTATGAATCAATTTGCTCTTCCTGTTTTAACTTATAGTTTTAATGTGATTGATTCGCCCCAAAAGGTATTGGATCAGTTGAATGGAAAAATAAGAAAAAATGATTCACGCTCATCAAGTGATGTATAAAAATCAGTGTGTATACCAAGATTATATATTCCATACTCTGAAGGAGGTATGGGCTTTCTGAAAATTGATTATGTGTATAGATCTGCAGTTGTGGGACTGCACACATATCTGCTGATCTTATTAGATACAAACATAGTGAAAGTTTTACAATATGAGGAGAGGAAGTCTAAGATGCTGCTTATTTTAGCAAAAGCATTCAGATGGCAAACGGAAATGGAAATCAAATTAGAAATAGATAAAAATCAGACAGTAATTGAACGTGCCAAAAGCAAAAGAAAGAATATAAGGGCAAGGATCAGATGAGAAGGAAAGAAATGTGGAAAAGCCATAAATATAGTGACAAGTTTAGAGATCTCCTGGAACAACCTCATGTTGTTCAGGATTTGATACAGGAATGTTTTAGGAGAGGTGAGTTGAAACCAAAGGATGAAACGTTAGTAACGGCAACCCAAGACAGTGGACTACAAACCCGTTGATTTATAAAGTCCATTGAACATGTGACAGAAACAGACAAATGGAGGTGTTGTAAAAATGAATTGGAAACAGTTGCATACCTTGTTGCTTGGTGTGATATACCCATGGCAGAGGGGCTGTACACTGATAGGCACGGTAGTGTGAAAAGACTGTTACGCTGGGGATTATACAAATGCTACAATATAGAAATAGCTGTGAAGCATTGGAAACATGAACATCAAGGCAATATAGAAAATGATGAAGTGTACATCACATGGGATCACCCATTACCAACAATTCAAAAAATAACAATTTAAGAAAACCAGATATTGTAGTCCATGAAAAAGTCTAAAGTTGCATTGATCATTGAAACTGCTACACCTAACAATTGCAGTGTCTCATGTACAGAAAGACACAAAGTCATAAAACATAAAGACTTGCAGGCAAAAATGAGAGCAATGTGGAAGAAAGATACACAGTCCATTACAATAGTAGTAGGAGCAACAGGGCTCATAAAAATAATTAAAAATCTTATTTACACATGCTAGCAATACATGTAACTCGATATGAACTGTAGAAGGAGTCAATTCTGGGCACACTGCGGGTGCTGCAAAGAGCACTTTTGGCTAACATCAAGGATCAAAATGATACCAATTTCTTGAACTTTAATCATACTTTGACTTAGGAATGGGCTCCATTCCTGTCATGATATTAGAAACCCAAAAGACTTGGAGAAGTCATACCAAGTGTACCTGACTGGACACATACAACTGGGACATCCACAAAGGTTCCTTACAAAAAGAATACAGGGGGAAAACACAATGTCTCAAAACCCTGTCTCTTTGCTTGGTATCATACAGACTTCTGAGAGGTGATCTTTGCCTGGTGCACAATGCATTTCTGGACTCTGTTTTGATTTTGCAACTCTACAAAATAAGCAGCCTCAGAACTTCTAAATCAAAAGACCTAAATTTTGCTTGTGACATAAGTAGGAAATGTTGGAGGGACAGATATGTTTCTCAGAGAATTCACATTTTTTGTAATAGACTCCCCATCCATGTAAACTATAGTTCCTCCCTAACCCCATTTAAGTGCAGTTTGGACTAATACATGGATAATTGGAAATTCACTTCTAGCATGGTGCCTATATCTAGGAGAGACAGAGGTAGCCAGTAAATCATCCCCTGTATAAATCACATTTGTGGATCACATTTGGGTTGCATGGCTAGGCTTAAAAGGACCCTAATGGTTGTTAGCCTAGTATACACTTAGGAATCTATGTGTGAGGACTATAGAACAAATATGCAGCTGAGCCAGGTATGGAAGAGCAAAGTAAACAAGAAAAGCTGGTGATAGAATGCAGCAGTCCAGAAAGTCATCAAAAGAAAGAAGGAATGCAAGAAAAAGTGGGAGATAGAAAAGACAGACCAGGCTAAGAAAGGTATACTGGTTGGCTAACAAAGATCTTAAGAGAAGAGTTGCAGTAACAAAGAAAAATGTATTAGAGGCACTCTACCAGCTTCTGAAAATTGACTCAGTAGATGGTACAAAGAAACTCTATTATGTTTCAAGGCAAAGACAGAAAGATAAATAAGATAGTTAGATGCTCTTCATAAGGGATTCCTGCAACAACCTGCTCACAAGTCCACTGGAAATCAAAGACAGATGGAAGGGGCACTTCCAGTGGCTTCTGAATGAAGAAAACCCCCACAGAAATTATACTGCCCCAGACGCAGCATATGATGAAAGAAGAAGAGTAGCCCATCCTAGAAGACGTAAGAACACCATTAAGGAAAATTAAACCAGGGAAACAGCAGGCTCAGTTGAGGTCACAGTGGATATAATCAAGATGTTGGGTGAGAGGGGAGAAATGGCTCCTGAGGATACTCATAGCAGTATGGAGAGAAAGGCATATCCCAGATGACTGGAAATAAGTATATTATTACCAGTGTACAACAATAATGGTGACATCCACAACTGTAAGCAGTACAGATGCATCAAACGTCTGTCACACTGCATGAAAGTTCTGGAGAGGGCGATTAATAAATGAATATGCAGAGCAGTAGAAAATAAGATGGGAAATGAGCAGTTCAGAATCAGATAAGGATGCATCACAACTGACCTGATATTTGCACTGAGAAAGATAATTCAGAAGAAAGTACAGGCAAGGAAATAGTCAAACTGCCTATTTCTTGATTTTTGAGAAGGCATGTGACAAAGTTCCAATAAAGCTGATTTGAGCAGTCCTGCTGTGATTTGAAGTCCCCAAAACATAGGTAGAATTAGTGCAAGCTATGTACAAGAACCCAATGACTGAAGTAAGCACAGTGTTCGGTCTCACAGAGGTATTCCCATTGGGAATGGGTTTGCAGCAGGGTTCAGCTCTGAGTCTACTGTTGTTCAAACTGGTGATGGACTACATTAGCAAACAGGTCATAGAGGAGAGATCAACAAAGCTGGTGTATGCAGGCAATGTGACATTGCAAGCAGACTCTGAGCAAGAACTTTAGCAAAGGATAAGGGAATGGAATGCAAAACTGAAGACACATTGGATGACATTGACTACAGATAAGACAGTTGTGATGGCATTAAATGGGGGGAAATCAGAAGACATTGAGAACTGATATAGAAGGGAAGATACTGGAAAAGGTTAACAGCCTCATGTATCTACAAGGGTTGGTTGAGGAAAGGAGATGTCTGACAGAGGAGATTAAAGCTAAAATCAGAGGGGTGGCAGCCAACTGGCACAGACTGTTGGATAATGTATGACAGAAGAATATCAAAGAAGCAGAAGAGTAAGGTATACAAAACAGTGATGCAACCAGTTCTACTCTATGGTGAAGAAACCTGGGCTTAAAGGCAGAACAGCTGAGGAAGCTAAAAGTGATGGAGATGAAATGTCTGAGACAGGTGGTAGGATGAACACTATGGGACAGATGAAGAAATGAAGACATTAGAGCAGAAGCCAAAGGAGTTCCAATTGCAGAGAAAGTCAAAGTGAACAGATTACAGTAGTTCAGGCACATGTGCAGAATAGCAGAAGGCACTCTGGAAGATGGCAAGAGGAAACAAGGGCATCCATCAAGGGGATGGATGGCATGACAGAATCCCTGAGAGACGATGGCATGACAGAATCCCTGAGAGACGATGGCATGACAGAATCCCTGAGAGACGATGGCATGACAGAATCCCTGAGAGACGATGGCATGACAGAATCCCTGAGAGACGATGGCATGACAGAATCCCTGAGAGACGATGGCATGACAGAATCCCTGAGAGACGATGGCATGACAGAATCCCTGAGAGACGATGGCATGACAGAATCCCTGAGAGACGATGGCATGACAGAATCCCTGAGAGACGATGGCATGACAGAATCCCTGAGAGGCGATGGCATGACAGAATCCCTGAGAGACGATGGCATGACAGAATCCCTGAGAGACGATGGCATGACAGAATCCCTGAGAGACGATGGCATGACAGAATCCCTGAGAGACGATGGCATGACAGAATCCCTGAGAGACGATGGCATGACTGTCAATGAAGGTAGGAGAGTGGCATTGAATTAAGAGAGAGGCAACAGCTGATTCAGCACCATCATCTCATGTAGAAAATGGAAAGAAGGGGGTTGGTGCTGATGATGATGATTATGCTGATCTCTGAGTGCAGCATATTTGCTCATCTGTTAGATGATTGAAAAGCAATTCTTGCCATTTTATTTATGTCAAATTGCTTTTGGTTGAACAATATATAACTGGGTTTGTACTGCTTACGTCTGAGATCTAATAACACTGGGGAAAGGAAATTTGTCTCTTTCTTCACTGTTGTGCAGTTTTGGAGTTGGCATACTTAACTAGCAGAGGGGTGAGGAGGTGCAGAGGAGCTTGCCCCTTGCAAAAATGATTGTTACTTTTTCCCTGACAGTTTATATGTTCAACGCTTTTTTGGGTTTTTGATGATTATTTTCTGTTCATTGTTTTAAACCTATAACTTGAGGTAGTAAACTCATATAATATATATATATATATATATATATATATATATATATATATATATATATATATATATATATATATATATATATATATATATATATATATATATATATATATATATATGCATATGTGAGTCTATGTCATTTGATCTAAATACAAAACATCTAAACTCAATTGACTGAACAAAAGTGATCTAACACACTTGGTCTACTTAGTATAAACTCAGCATGACTCCAAAAATAGAAAAGAAGTTTGCTTCTTGCATGGGTTAATCACCCCCCCAAACTAAAACTTATATATATATATATATATATATATATATATATATATATATATACACTAGTATATATATATATATATATATATATATATATATATATATATATATACACACTAGTATATATATATATATATATATATATATATATATATATATATATACACTAGCTTTTTGGGCATCAATTGACTGCAGATAGTCTTGAATCCTCCTTGCCTAGATCTTGTTTGGGCTAACTTGACTGATACATTTTTTGTGCTTGCATTAGCAGCTACACCAGCAAATTTGTAAATACAGAGAAGTGTGTATGCAGTAGAAAGTAAACTTATTTTTAGACCCTGCTGCTCATGCAAAAAAGATTAGCAGCTGGCCTATTGACACATACCAGAGAGTCCATGTAGCTATGATATTTCTGATACCTCTACAAACTTCTACAGGATCCTTTTTGAAGATCAAAAGAAGCAGTCTGCATAAATATGCATCAGAGAAATGCAGCTATTCCTTTAAGATACAAACTTATGTATATTTAAGTTAAATAAATCTGATTCTATAATTTTTCCTGTGTTTTCCTGTATTTCAACTATGTTTAAGACCTACAGTGGGTATAAAAAGTATACACACCCCTATTAAAATGCCAAGTTTTTGTGATACAAAAAAATGAGACCGCAATAAATCATTTCAAAACTTTTTCCACCTTTAGTGTGACCTATAACCTGTAGAATTCAATTGAAAAACAAACAAATCTGTTAGGGGAAAATATAAAAAAATAAAAAAAAATACAATAAGCTGGTTGCATAAGTGTGCAGAGCCTTAAACTATTACTTTGTTGAAGCACTTTTTGTTTTAATTACAGCATTCAGTCTTCTTGGGTACACACCTGCCATCAATTAAAGAGACTCTGATTAACCCCGAATAAAGTTCAGCTGTCGTAATAGGATTTTCCTGACATTTACTCAGTTGCCTGCTACAGCAAAAGCCATGGTTCAGAGAGAGTGCTTTCAAAGCATCAAAGGGATCTCATTGTCGAAAGGTATCAGTCAGGAGAAGGGTACAAAAAATTTCCACAGCATTGGATATACCATGGAACACAGTGAAAACAGTCATCAAAAAGTGGAGAAAATATGGGACAAAAGTGAAGTTGCAAAGAACTGGATGTCCCTCCAAAATTGATGAAAAGACAAGATGAAAACTGGTCAGGGAGGCTGCCAAGAGACCTACAGCAACACTGAAGGAGATGCAGGAATTTCTGGCAAGTACTAGTTATGTACTACATGTGACAACAATCTCCCGTATTCTCCATATGTCTGGGCTATGGAGTAGGGTTGCAAGACGGAAGCCTTTTTTTACACTGAAAAATATCCAGGCCTGGCTAAAACTTGCAAAACAATAAATCAAGTCTCCCAAATCATGTGGGAAAATGTATTATGGTCTGATGAGACCAAGGTTGAACTTTTTGGCCGCAGTTCCAAAAGGTACATTTGGTTCAAAAACAACACTTCACATCACCAAAAGAACGCCATCTCCAAGGTGAAGCATGGTGATGGCAGTATCATGCTTTGGGCTTGCTTTTCTTCAGTTGGAACTAGGGATTTAGTCAAGGTAGAGGGAATTATGAACAGTTCCAAATACCAGTCACTTTTGGCCCAAAACCTTCAGGCATCTGCTAGAAAGATGAAGTTGAAGAGGAATTTCACCTTTCAACACAACAATGACCCCAATCATACATCCAAATCAACAAAACAATGGCTTCACCAGAAGAAAATTAAAGTTTTGCAATGGCCAAACCAG
The DNA here is from genome assembly GCF_019279795.1 of Protopterus annectens. NCBI lineage: Eukaryota > Metazoa > Chordata > Ceratodontiformes > Protopteridae > Protopterus > Protopterus annectens. The sequence continues at coordinate 585,457,639 of NC_056732.1, forward strand.
AGCCCAGACCTAAATCCAATAGAAAATCTGTGGGTGACCCGAAGTGGGTTGTGCACAAGAGATGCCCTTGCAATCTGCCAGATTTGGAGTGCTTTTGCAACGAAAAATGGGCAAATATTGTCAAGTCAAGATATGCCATGCTGATAGACTCCTACCCAAGAAGACTGAATACTGTAATTAAATCAAAAGGTGCTTCAAGCAAAGTATTAGTTTAAGGGTGTGCACACTTATGCAGCCAGCTTATTGTCCGTTTTTTTATTTTTTATATTTTTTCCCCTAACAAATTTGTTTGTTTTTCAACTGAATTGTACAGGTTATAGGTCACATTAAAGGTGGGAAAAGTTTTGAAATTATTTATTGTGGTCTCATTTTTTATATTACAAAAACCTGGCATTGTAACAGGGGTATACACACTTTTTATATCCTCTGTATGTGTTGCATGTAAAAAAGAATAACAAGCATTTCCATCTAATGTAGAATGAGAATGAGATTTGTCAGCACAACAAAACAACTGGTTTATCTCAAAATCCTGAAGTATGCTCACCTTATTTTCAGAAGGGATTCCATTTGTTAGTCATCAAGGGTGTAGCTAGGCATACTCTGTATACTCAAATGGGTAAATTTTTTCCGAGCATACCTTAGATATATTATGGGTTAAAAAGCATAGACAACAACTGTCTAAACTAGTACTTGCTATATATGCTATGAAACTATGCTTGCTTGATATCAATACTCTAAAATAGTCTTTTTTATGGTTCTAACTGACAACAACTGCAAATAACGTGTCCCTTTCCAAAGTGCATAGGAGCAACAATTTAAGGGCTGACATCGTTAATGGATGTGAGGGTTGGCAACAGCATGAAGTTTAGGTGCAAAATATACATTTCTGGCAACACCCCTTCTAGTTATTGCCTCTTGCATTCTATTGGCTTGATTGTTTTCTTATCCAAGCCAGAACATTATAGCACACTTCTTTGTAGAATATACAGTTTATTCATTTATTTATTGATTTACATATTTATTTTTGGTCTTAGACTGTATAATTTGCCTTATTAATACCTAGTAAAACAATTTTAGTAGATTCAGAAGACCTGCTTTAATCAGTTTGATAAAGAAATCTTTCAGATCTGTGCATCATGGGATTTCTGCTTTGAGTCCCCCTTACATCATGGGTCTATGCTTGCATTTCGGCAGTTCTTTTTCAGTTCTAATGTCAGAGGACATCTTTCCATAATGTACTGAACCTTCTAGACAGTGATATAATATAGCAATAACCCATGCCTGGGTGTGGGTAATGCTGGATTTACCCATGGTTGGTGTGGTTTGGTCATGAGGCGAAAACCGAGTGACCAAACAAAGACAACCGTGGGTAAATCCAGCATTACCCACATCCAGAAGTGGGTTATTGCTATTATACAATGACATTATTTAAAAAAAAATAATTACTTTTCTTAAATAATGGCATTGTATAATGCCTCCTTGCTGCCCTTCTGCAGCTGTCTGGTATTCTGCGGCAGTTTTAATATACTGCGCATGCGTATGCTTACGCAGTACATCAGCACTGTGGGTGGAAGCAACGAAGAAAGGAAGATCTCTGTTGCTTCTTACAAAGTGTCTCGCTATGTTAAAGGAGTTTAACATAGCGAGACAGCTTTAAAGAAAGCAACGGAGAATCTCTGTTGCTTTTTTTAAAGCTGTCTCGCTATGTTAAACCCATTTAACATAGCGAGACAGCTTTAAAAAAAGCAGCGGAGAAAGCAAGATCTCCGTTGCTTTTTACAAAGTGTCTCGCTATGTTAAAGGAGTTTAACATAGTGAGACAGCTTTAAAAAAGCAACGGAGAATCTCTGTTGCTTTTTTTAAAGCTGTCTCGCTATGTTAAACCCATTTAACATAGCGAGACAGCTTTAAAAAAAGCAACAGAGAAAGCAAGATCTCCGTTACTTTTTTAAAAGCTGTCTCACTATGTTAACATAGCGAGACAGTGTCTAAACAGCAACGGAGATCTTGCATTCTCTGTTGCTGTAAAAAAATACTTACACTAATGGAAAAAGATCGGGAGATCGGACCTTTTTCCATTAGTATAAGTCTGATTTGCAATGTGCACGCTGACCAATCAGCGTGCACGTTTTGGAATGTTAATGGGGGGTCGTTGTATAATTAACTTTCTTTTCAGTTTGTTAAGGGATTCTAGAATGCAGTCTACCAGGCTGCATTGGTTTATTTCCTTTCAGTTTTAGAAATGGCTTGTGACAGCTACATTACTAAAATACTTATTTTTGAAGTTCATACTTTTCCATTTCTTTTGTGAATATTAAGATAAAGTATATATTTATTAATTATTCATGTTGTTTTGCTATCATCATCTTACCATCACAGTAATACATTTTACTACTCCTCATTTGATCTATTTTGATTAGACATATACACAGAAAACGTATAATTTCCCTCCTTCACTGAACCAGTCATTATTTTTTTCTGCAGTGGTTTAACCAAAGTGATAAACTATTGCACTGCACTACTGACTACAGTTCCTCTTAGATATTGAAGGTAGTATAATGTCCCAAAGAATTAAAAAGAGAGAATGAGAGAGAATGACAGAGAGAAAGAGAGATACATAGAGAGAATACAGAAAGAGAGAGAGAGAGACTGAGAGGGAATGTGTACAAGTGAAAGATGTTGAAAGTTGCTGGCCTCAGGTAAGAACATATGTTCTCTAAGTACCTAAGTGGGTTTGCTCTAGGTACTCCCATAACCTCATATATGTTGCCTGATTACACTGTATAGTTTTCATATCTATCTATCTATCTATCTATCTATCTATCTATCTATCTATCTATCTATCTATCTATCTCTCTCTCTCTACATCTATCTATCTTGTGTATCATACATAAAATATATTATACTATATGTTTAGGGAGCAAGTTTCCTGAAAAAAACATGTAAGGTACAAGCCAGGAAATGAGTTCCCTAAAGCTACAGCAAATTATTTTTATGTGTCATACAAATCAGATACCCTAGATATTCCATTTATCCAACTTTTTCTTTAACTTTATATGTTGGTAATGTTCCCATTGATTCAATTAGGCTGCATTAATTGCTTAACTTTCTATAGAATATGACTTTAGGTAGTTTGCCCTGGTTTACACGAATGGACTCTCTTGTGAATGACTGACTTTCACTACAGAGATAATTTTTATTTTATTCTTTTCTTTGAAGTGACAATTTATCCGTTTGATACATTTTAATAGATTAGTGAAGGATATGTTAGGATTTGTTAGTATTATACTTTAGTTATGTTTTATTTAGTTTATTTTAACTTAGTTTTGATAGAATCAGCCCATTTAGCTAGTAATGCCATGTTCTGATTGGTTGTAGAGGTTATTGTTTTAATTAATTTATTATTCTTTTTTCTTAAATTTTTCATTCTAATGGAAATTAATTTTATTTCTATTGGTTGATTTAGGTGAGCATTATTGATTTTGGAGGTTTGAGTGTGTGGATTTTTCATATTTATTGTGTAACACCACTGCCAATCATGAGCGGACAGGTGATCCGCTGTGGTGACCCTTAACCGGGAAAAGCCGAAAGAAGAAGAAGAAGATTGTGTAAAGTTACTTAATTTTTAAAGTGAAGTAAATGGAAAAGTAGATTGTGTTTCATTTTGTTTATATATATTTTTTCATTTACATTTTAAAGTTAAGTTAAGGTTACATTTGGGTTTATGGTCAGGTTTTAAGTGGACTATGTCACTTTGTGAAGAGTGTCAATGACTGTGTGACTTTACAGTGAATGGGAAGTACAGTCTGTTTTAATTATTTTTTTTTTTATTTCATTTATCTTTGATAAGTTAAACAAATTGTGGATTTGTGAATTAGGGTTGGGTTAGGTAAATTATGATACTTTATGGGTTGTTAATGTGTCTTTTTTATGTTTGGCCTAGGGGTTAAATTAGGATACTTTATGGGTTGTTAATGTGTCTTTTTTATGTTTGGCCTAGGAATTAACCCCTCAGCTACTTTTATATTTGAGCAACATTTATTATAGAGGGCATTCCATCAAGCTGTCATGTGCCTCCTTCCTGACAGGTTACATGAAAGTCATCTCTGAAATTTATTGTGACATCATTTGTGTTAGGATGGTGTCATTTACTACATCTAATGCTTTAAAAGGCCTAAGAAAGCTGTTGCAGTATGTCTCCTTTTTTTGAAAATTCTTCTTTACTGCTAATTGACATTTTTGAAGATTTACACCCTAAAGAGACATCATTATTTTTACTTTCCAATAGATCTTACCATAACTTCATATTCCAAAATATTCTTTCTTGATATTGTGGTGATATTCCATTATCAGTTTTCCTGTGGCATCTCTATCCATGAGTTCAATACCTTCCCTCCCATTCTTCAAACCATTCCGAAAGACTTCCTACCCAAAAGCTAGATAATCATCTTTAATCATATAGATCTACATGAGAATTTATGCTTGCTTTTTTAATATGTCAGCATTTCCCAGTTAGATATCTGACTCTTTCACATAATCTCCATTAGTCATCACAGTTCCTATCCAGATGGTAAGCTAATATGCCTGTCTTTTTATCCATTATGCCATGCCACCCACTAAATCCTCTCCTCTAACAGTTTGGCCTGTGGCATAGAGAATTAAAGCATTGACTATGGCTCTGACAACCTGAAACTAAGTAGCAGCTCAGGAGCTGGAGGATCTGAGTGGGAGAGGGAGGCAGTGTGCAGTCAAAATCATCTCACCCATTTCTCAGAGAGAAGAAAGTCCAGTTCACTTTAATGCTGATGTTTAATAGGAAGATATGTGTACACTATACATCATCATGAACTGGGGGCTGTACCTGGCTCTGCCAAGCTGTATCTGCATGGCAGCCTTCATGGAACATGGGCAGAAATATCCATACCTACAAGAGAATGTATAATAAGCCTTCAGATCAACTGCATCAGGAAGGGTTAGGATAAAGAAAATAAAATAAATAACCCTTGTTACTGACTGCATTGACTAGGACATGAACAGCTCTCACCATGGTGGTAGGGAGCAAATGTGCAAGTGGTGAGAGGTAGTTGGTTGGCAGGCATAGAGGCAGTCTTATCTGTTATTATCTTGTCCCTTAATTCATGAATGCCTTTCTCCCAAAAACTCTAATCAGCAAAAAGGTAACCCTACCAATTAAATTGCTCTATGACATCTTATTACTGTAAACTACACCTACCCTCTCTAGATTATTCTTGTTTTTCATATACTCCCTATGTCTGCCTTCATCTTAGACAAAGTATACTACCTAAACTAGAGTGCAAAAATATTTGACATTAATATCGTCTATTCTACCTTAAACTTCTCCTTTGTTGGTTCAGTGGCACTGTCATACTCAAACTTCAAACTTTTATTAACATTTGTACTCACTTTAGTACTCTGTATCACAGCTCTGTTTCAGCCAGAACACCAACTCATCCATCTGTCAAACTCACCAGCAGGGATGTGGTGGGGGGCTCTCATTGTTTCTTCTTATCATCAATATTTCTTTAGACCTCTCAGATAGCCCACTTGAATAACCAAATATAGCACAACCAGCACAACTGATATAAATCTTGTGCATCACACACCTCCATCCTGCTTAAACCAATACTAATAATCTTCACATTTACAACAGTCTGTATCATGCCCATGTTTCAAACTAGAGAACATCTTGTTCACTTATCAGGTCAACTAAAAGATGACAGGAGGGTCTGTTTCCACTTTTGCTTCTCCAAATCTTAAAACATCTAAAGTGACTTCTTAGCTGGACAAATAAAGCAAAGTCAGAATGGCAGGTATAAATTTAATTCATCACACAACTTCTGCATTCTTATTATTGCAAACAACCATCATGGATACAACTTGCCCACTAGGACTAAGCAAATCCCCATTCTTGATTTGTGCAATCCATTTCTCCTCGAATTATATATTTTAGATTTTGCTGTAATTATTAATTTTATCAGTTATACATCCTCCTGTTGCTTCCTTAAAATATAAATTTTCATCTTTCAGCTGTCATATATAAGTATTAATTTAAAATTATCTCTAATAAATCTGTAATTTGATTTTACTCATCCTATCCTTGCTATGGAATAATAATCCCACATATTCAGCAGTTCTGACCTGACTTTTTGTTTTGAAAAATCTTTATTAATTTTTAAATACATGTAAAATATTTATACAGAAAGAAATATATATATATATATATATATATATATATATATATATATATATATATGTATAACTACAAAAATTATGAAATACATTAATATAAATAGAGTTTTGATCAATTACTAAATATTTAGCAATTTAAGGTCCAAATTTATCTCAGCAGCATGTTTTCTTTACATTGACAGATAAACATAGTTTTATTATTTCTTTTTAATTGTTACAAATCAGAGTGGCAAGAGTAAAACAATTCTTCATTGCATTTCCAGTTTCTTGATATATTTTTCATAGTTACAGTAAGCAGGCACCAAAAACTTTGATAGTTTTTACCTCTACTAACTGATAGTATAGTAACAAATGTTAAAATATTTGTCTTTGTAAGAATACAACTATCTGACCAAAGGCCCATAAACAAGTTAGAAACATCTCACCAAAATGCTTCAACTTTTTTGCACTCTAGAAACATATGTAGCTGATCAGCTTTTGTAATTGTCTTATACCTCCAGCATTTAACTGCATTCTCTTTATTAAATTTAGAAAATTTATTAGGTGCAACAAATATTCAGTCTATATATTTTCACATAAACATCTTCCAATATAATCTAGATGATGTTTGTCCAGTAGATTTAAAAATAACATTTCATCATCATTTTACTGAGTATTAGCATCTATCGAATCAAGAAACATCCAGTATTTTTTGTCTAAATTATTATTTATTAAAATATATTTTTATGTTTTAGAGAGAGAGAGTTTTTTTATAGATAAATTGCCGTTAATATGTATAATCATAAAATAATAAAAATATGAATTATTTTCTTCTCATCTTCACTCATTATAAATAAATAGTTATTCAATTTAACAATAGCATGCATTAGTAATGAGTATGAGGTACTTAACTCATATTTCCTAAGAATTTGTACTGCTGAAATAGATGAACTTTCATCATAACAGTCTGACCACAATAATTTATTATTTTTGAGTGACTCCATTTTAATAATATGTATTTCTGTAAGTTTAAAAGAAAAAGCTATTAGAAATATAATACATTTCCATTTTTGAGTAATGTAAAGCTATACCTAAAAATTCTTAATGTTTTTAATATTACATTTATATATGTTTAATCTGTTTTCAAAATAAGTTTTCCTTCTAAACATTTTCTGTCATTGTTATGTTTAAAAGACTTCAGAATAATTTGTTCTTGAACACTTTTCTGTTTACTATTGTAATTAGGGTTTAGTCAGAAAAGAATCATTGCAAAAATCACACCTAAAGAATAAGATTCAAAGCCTGGAAAAGTAATTCCTCCATATTCCCATAACCTAATATGGCTCTTATATTATCTTCTTGGTTTATTAGGAGTCGATAAAAAAGAGATTAGTAACTTCTCCAGCTTTCTTATTAATGTTCTGGCAGGCTATAAATTTATTGGTTGCAAAACATGTAATGTTTTTGATAAAAATCATAGTTTTAATAAAAATCAGTAGATCTATATCATAAATGAGATGCAAATAAGTGGTATTAATTATTTTTAAAATTTTAATATCAGCTTGAATTATAATCCCTAGATACTTGAATTATTGGTACTCCCTCTTATAATTGTAATTATTTTTTAATATATTATTTATTTGCTGTTTTATTAAACTAATTTCTATTTTATTTTTATTGAAATTCATTAACAATAAACTTATGAAGAGATACATTTCTTTAATTAATTCTTCAAACAAATTATTTATATCAGCTAAGGGCAATAAAATAAAATTTGCAAAAAGGTGTATTTCAGTTTGATAATCTTTGCAGATCAACCAAATAATTGCCCAAATCCACAAAAACCCCGAATACAGGAGCCAGCAGGAGTACAGTAAATGAAGTATCACTATGAGGTAGCAAAAATGGAGATAGTCCTTCATAGCAACAAAACACACTTTTATTAAAAATAATACAAACACTTTTATACCTCATAAATTGATAAAAGTGTGTTTTGTTGCCACTAAGGACTGTCTCCTGGATTTGGGTTTTTTGTGGATTTGATCTTTACAGATACAAAAGATGTATGCTGTTAGATCTAATGATACCAGCTAGAAGTTCAATACATAGCACAAAAAAGAGATGAGACAAATGGCAACACTGCCTGATACCCTTATTAATATCAAATGCTTGTTAAAATAAACATGCCCACTTTAATAAATTTTACAGCCAATATATAATTTTTCAATTAACCAACAAAATGTTTTGGAAAACCAAATGCATACACTGTTCTAAGCATTTGTTTCCATTTTACAGACTCAAATATCATTTTTATGTCCAAACTAATTAAGACTAACTTTTTGTTTTGATTCTTAGCTAAATCTAATATAGTTATTATTCTTTTAATATTTTCACATGCTAGTCTATTAGCAATAAGTACTGTTTGATCTTTGTCAACAACACTGTCAACTAGTTTTCTAAGTCTTAAAGATAAAACTGACATAAATATCATGTAGTATATATTTAATAATGAAATTGTCATATATGAAGACACCAAATTACTATTCATTCCTTGTTTTAAAATAAGAGATATTAAAGAATATTTTCAAGAAAGATGTACATTAGTTAAACTATGAATAAATGAAAATACTTCACCTAGTAAATTTGTACTCTTTTGTGGTAATAATTTATAAATTTCTGCACATAGGCCATCTATTCTTGGTATATTCCATGTTTTTTCTAGTTTTAATTACATTATTGATTTCTCTTATAGGCATAGGTTTAGAGAGTTTTGCTATCTGTTCATTTTTAAACTTGAAGGCTATATTTTTCCAAATGCTTATTTACATTTTTTCATCAACTAGTATGTTTTTATTTTTATATTGAGTTCCCTGTGATAATTTTTAAATAAGGAAAGCAATTCACCAATACCAGAAGTCTTTGCTTTTATTGAAGGATTTATAATGTTAATAATTTGAGATTTTTTTACTTAAAGCTTTACTTCTATTAGCTAATCTATGGATATTTTTGTGTCATTGTTTTTCTAATGCCATTTTAGTTTTATGCTCTAGACTACTCTGATATTGTATTGTTAAGTCGTTTATGATTTAAACATTATTAATATTCTTTTATTGTTGTTATAATCTTGCTTTGCATATTCTGTACTCCATTCTTTAATTTTTATGATAAGAACATCTACTTATTTTATTGCTAATGTATGATGTGTGGGAATCACAGAGTATAGCTTTTTTACTATCATCATCAACATTGAAATCAATGAATTCTTCATTTGAGTTGTGATGAATTCCTGACTGCTCTATGAACGCGCACTCTTAACTGTGATCCCATTAAAGGATTTTACTTTATTTCTGAGGGTTTGGACTTACTTTAGCACAGTATTTTTCTGGTTATTGGTATTCATTGCTATGTTTTTTCTTTTGATTTTTTTGTTCTTAACTTATTAACTCTGCTACTTGAAGAAAAAGATTATTCTATAGACCATAAACTTTATAAATTCAAAATTATCCTAAGATTTCCCTTATATAGTGCAATCTCCCTGTTATGATGTATTACATATTAGTATTAACAAAAAATCATCACAAATATTTTTTTCTTAGTTTTCATAGATGTTTCCCTTAGCATTTAACTAATACCAATACTATTTCACATTTCTTAGAATTTGATCAAATCACTAATCACTATAAATAAAGTTCCTCTGGAATTTGTGTCTTATCAGAATAAAATATTACAATACTGTGTATGTGTGTGTGTATATATATATATATATATATATATATATATATATATATATATATATATATATAACATTTTTACTATCATAAATATATTATTTATTGTTTACTGTTTAATGACATTTCATTAACTGGAAAGAATGACTGGGTAGAAGCCCCCTTTTCAGTGGAGGCTCAGGGAGAAAACCACCAAATTACTACAAAACATTTTAAGAACAATAATTTCACAATCTTCAAAAATAAAACAAAAACATCTGTAGTTTAAATAATTATAACAGATTAGACATAATATAAAAACATTGGTTAAGAATTGATACAAGGAATATGACAATCATTTAATATTTAGAAAACTTTTAGACTTTTTTTGAGAAATTAAAGGTAAGTTAGTCTAATACAAATAGGGATGTAATATGAAGTGAGGGAAAAAGGCTTATGGTATATTTTGAAAGAAAGTCATGGCAGAAAATTAGATAGCAGTAAGGAAGTAGGCGAAGAAGGGAGAATAAGGAGGTACATGGAATGAAAAGGTACTTGTTTACATTAAGAGATATAGTTTATCCTGGTTTTGAGCAAAAACAGAACCATATTTTAGCTAGGAAGTATTTCTGAGTGGTTTTGAAAAATGGGAGGGAGGATATAGACCTGATGGATACAGGCAAGAAGTTCCAGGCCTTAGAAATGTTGCTCAACAGCAGCTAATGCCCAGCAGATTTTCTTACTTTATAGACAAACAGGAGTTTTTGGTCACTGGATCACAATGACTGACTGGGAGCATAGTTATGTAGAATGTGTTTTAGTACTGGACAGGCAGATGGATGCTGGATAAATGTATAGGTGTTAAGAAGTCATGTATATGTTAGTTGATGTGGCAGATCTAACCAATTTAGACTTTTCAGTGCTATACAGTGGTGGGGTCTGAAAGGGGTATGTGCTGCAAATTTAGCAACTGTTAAATTTGTATGTAATTATTAGACATGCAATATGTTTTATTTAGTGAGTCTTTACATGTAATTAACGCTTAATAGTATTTTACTGCATTTAAATAAATACATTTTCTGATGTAAACATATTATTCATTAATTCTGAACACCATAATATAATTTAATAACTTTGTACTATCAATATTATATTTTATTTGTAGACGTATGCTCAAAAAAATTTTATAATATTAATATGGTGTTCCTTCCAAGGAATCTTTACCTCTCCTATCTTTTTAACTCTTATACATCTTATTTGGAAAAAATACTACCTACATAGACATATATCTTATCAAAATAATGTATGTGCAATAAAATACATGTATGCTACATAAAAATTCTTCCCTAATGTACAAATGTACCTAGCTATTTCAAACACAAGGCATAATTAACTAATATACACCACCGTTAAATCTGGAAGCCGGGAACACTACACAGATATTAGTTTGTTTTTCATTTTTGAAACAAGGCATAATTAACTTATTTCCTTTTGCTAATGTTATATGCTATCAGCATTTGCAAAACATAAAAAATAGATTTTGATGTTAAAGTGATGCTGATTTACAGATGTTATAATTTTCTCTTTCTTATTTAATACTACACATCATGCTAATGACTAAGTCCAGATACATACTGTTAAACCAAATTATGAGTCGCTAAATAAATCTTTTGAGACACAAAGATTCTGCTGTATTTCAAAATATATGGTGATGAGTGATCATTCATTATTAAGAGTGGATACTAAGATATGCTTAAAACAGGTAATTGTATCTGCATTCCGGGTTAACTTACATTACCTTAAAAAACAACATTTTGGCACAGAAACAACATAATCTTCACTAAGTTGTGGCAAATTCCTACTTGTTTACATTTTTCATCTTACTGGATGATGTCATGATGTTTCAGACACTTCCAGCTTTATTTCTCATTACCAAGTGCACTTCTGTCACAAGTAAATAAAAAATAGGTGCTCAAATGCATGTTTTAAATTGACTAATGCTTTCAAGTTCATGTTCATTTGTCAAATTGTGAATATAGAAGCATGCAAGGAGAAAATATAATGTATTGACAAATTTCTTAATACATTAAATGCATCAACCATAGCCTGAAACCATCATGAAACATCAGTCTATGCAATCTAAATATAAAAAAACAGGGTTAAGAGCCAGAAAACACCACTGAAACTCAAACACCAAAGACAAAAATAACCACAGAAGTGTCAAGAGCACTCCAGACCAAGGTTTATTAATCCACAAGTAAAACGCATTTAGCGTTTTCATCCCTTGTGAATGGGACTTCTTCAGCATAAGTTAAAAATTCATAACATTCCTTTTTATACATAAAACCCCTCCCCTACATTTGATTGACAAGAAACATCAGCAGAAAAAAGTAACGCTCACTGCTGTGAGTTTTACTCTATTGAAACACAGTCCAATTGAAGTAAAAGCAAGCAATTATTATAAACAGAACATTCTGAATTAAAAAATTCAAAGCACAATTTATACTCATAAATACATGCAAAAGAAATAATGTGACCATAAAAATATGTAAATATATAAAGTTATGTGCACGTATAAATAGAATATTACATTAAAAAAAAATTATTGCACTTCCCATAGAAACCATAGAGACATTGTCAGCATGTTTCTCTACCTAAGTTGGTGTGTCTTTATTATGTTATCAAAAAGGCATTACACCAAATGCCTTTTCTTCGACCCCGGAACAGCGAATTGCCAGTTACACAAACAGCTAATTCAGAGATTTATTTCCTACAGAAAAAAATTGCTCAGCCGACCAGGAATGAAACATCACTACAAACATTTCAAAGTAGGGGGTCACCCCCCATTCTGGGGGCATGTGCCCCCCACACCCCCTAACTAAATATACCAACTCCAAGATCACAATACAATGGGGAAAGGGGCAACTTCACGATGATGGCCAAGCATTTTTTTCCCTAGAAAAAAAAATTGCTGAATTCGCCATTCACATAAATGGTGGTTTGATGTTTAAGGGTTGATGAAAAGGCATTCTCTGTAATGCCTTTTCAATAACATAATATAGACCCAATATGGCTCCTACAATATTAAAAAAATATAATTATGCTTGTTTTTGAATGTTAAAAATTATTATCCCATCCTTTTAAAATCCAAAATACTCCATCACATTAAAATCAAAATCAAAGAGCTGCCTTCCACCTTAATATGCAACTAATAGACACCATTCCATTCAGCCCATAGGACTTGTAACATTCATCCTAAGCTGCCACTTTAGTTCTTTGACCACTAATAAAAAAGTTTAAAAAACCCAGCAGTATTAATAATACATTATACCATTAATCAGACTCTTACATGCAACTATATTAACATATATCTACAAGGAAAGAACCAGGGTGAAAGGAGGTTGGATGCATAGAAAACAAACTTAAGAGTCTGCTACTCTAACTGTAATCACTTCCTGTTATTTAATAGCTTCTAACAAAAGCTTCTATATATATATATATATATATATATATATATATATATATATATATTTCAGAAAAAGATTTAACAAAGTTTTATATAAATATGTATATAGGTGTACTAAAGCTAATCAAAACACTCCACAAAAAGTCAACTTTGCAAACATAGATGTGCTACTATGCATGCAATGAACAACAATTTTAGCTCATGCAAAACTTAAACTTAAAAAAAAAAAAAAAAAAAACCTCTTTTTGCAGGGGGCCAAGTAACTCTGCACCCCCATGTAGGCTCTGTGCTCCCCACACTCTGGCTAATTATATATACTAACTCCAAGTTCACACAATCTCAGGCAAAAGGGACTATTTGCCTACCATGAGAAATTTGCGATCTCATACACCTGTTGAGTTTGCACTAAGAGGCTAAGATATATGGCACAAGTATATCTCTGAAGTAAACTTGCTATAAAATTCATATTATTATTATATTTATTTTCATAACCTGCTTTTTGATTTCACTTATTGTTATTTGCTTATATACTTTAATATCATTGCTTACAAATGTGGTTTATTCTAAACAGTATAGATCTAAAAAATATTTAACTGGTAATATAAAATAAATTGCTTTAACTTACTATTATTAATAATATTTAATTTTATAAAACATATTTATTAATTAAAGAACTAAAAATACATTTGCTTATTTATTTTTCTTTCAGAGCTTGTTAAATATATACAAGCCCACTGAGATTTACTAATTATTTCTTTATAATGCTGGTGACAACACAACAAAGGCAAATTTCACTTAGTAAAATTAAAGAAATAATGTTTGTTTTAGCTTCTAAGATTTAATTTTAGATTTCCATGTATTAACGTGTTTGCTTTTAAGAGAAGAAATATTCCATGTCTTCTGAAGGAGTGGCTACTTTATTTTTCAGGGAGTAATCAGATGCCTCTTCTGGAGTATCAAGTCTTTTAACACCATGAGGAAGATGTACCATTTTTCTTGTTGGGTAAAGATTACTTGTTTTACTTCTTTTTACTTAAGCTCTATGACTAGAGGCAAGCAGCTTTCCTTTTATTTACTACGTTTGTGGAATAATCATTATTTATTTATTTATATTTGTTTACTGGGGTGGTGCACTGATCAACACTGACAAATTTCAGGCTTAATCTGGCTGAAATAAACATTTCACAAACAAAAAATACAGAAATGTAAGCAATAACAGAGTAGTTCAGACTGATTACATGGAAAAAACTGTATAAACATTCTAGTAAAAAAAGGACAGCGCAATGTACAATCAAGAAGAGTGTAATGTACAATATATACATTAGTTTCTAAAGTGGATCAGTCTTCAGTAAATCTTGAGAGAGGAGAAGAGATTCAGAATTTAGATAGGTTAGGTGATATGCCCTGTGTTAAAGCAAGAGTATTTGTCTTAGAAGAAGTGCTTTTTGAGTTGTATTCTGAATATATATTGATTTCCAAAATGTCAATGGGGAGAGATTTCCAAGGAGTAGGTGCCTAAGAGGATAAAGCATGTGAGAAGAGGATGGGGGAAGTCATCCCTATTGGCAAAATGTCCTTTCTCCATTCTTATTTTGGCTTAGTTCTCAAAATATTTTCTGCTACTTTATGAATATAATATTTTGTATAGTCCCAAAAACAGTTCCAAAATGAAAGGTGTACCATCGACTGAAATAAATTCACATGGATAGTAAAAATCACTCAATTTATTCACAGCGAAACACAGATTCCGGAAAGTAAGTGCTTTCAAGTCCTTACAACGCTTCCTCAGACTTCAATGAAACCTAAACGAATGCACTCCATTAAATATACAACTCAAACAGCAGCTGTGTCCAATCAGTATAACTGATAAATCAATCAAGAAAAGTCAGGAAAACCAACCCAAGCATTCACAGGCATCACTGCTAGCCATATATAAAAAACATTAAAAAAATATTAAAGTGTAAAAATATACATATAAATATACATACACACTAGAATGTCAAAAATATAATGTAATGAAGCATTTGAAAGGGCATGTGAATGTGATCTTTTTGATTTATATCGTAGTGAAAATGTTAAATCTGATTTTTATAACATCACGTTAGATGAGAGGGCAGCTATTTTTGATTTACAGAAGAATGATGCAATCATTATAAGACAGGCAGATAAAGGGGGTGCCATAGTTGTAATGGATAGTGTGATGTATGACACTAAGGTGCAGCAAATGCTGGCTGATAACGATACTTACAAACTTCTAACTGTAAGTTTACTTAATAAGCTAATAAGGGACGTACATGGGCATTTATACGATCTCTTATTGAGTAACATCATAGATGCTGATTTGTACAAGTATTTTATTGTGGAGAATCCATTGGTCCCCATTATTAGGGGCCTACCTAAAATTCATAAAGAATTGTTTGAACCACCGATGAGGCCCATAGTCTCTAGCAAAGGGTGGCTCACTGAACCGCTTTCCATTTATTTGGATAAGGAATTCAAGCCCATTGTTATGAATATCAATCAAGTCCTAAGAGACACCAAGCATTTTTTGGAGAGTTTTGCATCATTTAGTAGAACAACGCCTATTGGCAAAGAGGACATTCTAGTGACTCTGGATGTCAAATCTTTGTTCACTTCCATACCCAATAATATTGGGATTGAGTATGTTAGGTTACTTTTATTGGAGAACAACATCATTAGTGACAAGATTATAAGATGGATGACATTACTAGAGATAGTATTAGAGAATAATGTCCTTATATATGATGACAATTACTATTTACAATAAAAGGGGGTGGCCATGGGAACTCCATGTGCAAACTCGTATGCCAATTTGGTATTGGCATACTGGGAGAGTATGTATATTTTGAACAATGCACTATATTCTGATAAATTGAGGTACTACGGTAGATTTGTAGATGATGTTTTTTGTATGGGGTGGTACGGAGACACAATTACATGATTTTGTGCGTTATATTAATAGCACTACTGTGTTTTTAGCCTTTGAAAGTTCACATTCAAGGGATGCAATAGATTTCCTTGATGTCAGAATGATTAAAAGAAATGATGGTATAGACACTGAAATGTTTAGGAAGTCCTTCTGGAGGAACAACTTGTTACACCGCAAGAGCATGCACCCTAGACACGTGCATACCAATATTATGAAGAATCAAGTATTGAGGGCCTCGAGATTAACAACCCAAAAAATTACCTATGAACAACAAAAGGTAGAATTAGCGAATAATTTCGCTCAAAGAGGATATAAACCAGCAGAGATATGCTTGGCCATTTCAGAGGGAGACACACATAGAACTGATAAGGGTATTCCCTTTATTCACAGGGACATTGTTAATTCCACTGATACACTACCCACACCTCAGAGGAAGAACAGGTTGGTCATTCCTTTTACGAATAGGAACAGCCACATTAGACGCATCATACAAAATAATTGGAAATTACTACAAATGGATGATAGGATCAGGAATTTAGTAGATGACCAACCTAATATAGCATATAGGAACATGAAGTCTCTTAAAAGAATGCTGTGTTATGAACAACCTAAAAATAAGGTGATGCAGTCACAAAGGATAGGCACCTTTGCCTGCCGGAATTGCAACCAATGTAAATATATAGCTGATGACAACATTTTCACACATCCGTTCACAGGTCAAACTTTTTCACTCAAAGGTTATGCCGACTGTAGGACTATGGATTTAATTTATGTAGCTCAATGTCGGTTCTGCAGGTTGTTTTACGTTGGGAAGACCAATAGAACCCTGCGTGAATGAATAAGGGAGCATATATATGCGATTAATAAGGAGAATACAAACAATGCTTTAGCTAAGCATATATTAGAGCATGGTTCTCAGCATAGTTCTAATTTTAGGGTTTTACAATTGGTTGCTAGATCTAATAGGTTAGGTAATATAAGAGCTCACATGGAAGAGATTGAAAATAAATGGATATTGAGGTTACAAGCACACAAATATGGGTTAAATGACAAAATTACTTTGAAACCCTTTTTGGCATCTAAACCATTAAAGCATTGAATATAGCACTTTGTATATATGTTTTTTATACATTATATGTTTTTTATACATTATATTTTTGACATTCTAGTGTGTATGTATATTTATATGTATATTTTTACACTTTAGTATTTTTTAATGTTTTTTATATATGGCTAGCAGTGATGCCTGTGAATGCTTGGGTTGGTTTTCCTGACTTTTCTTGATTGATTTATCAGTTATACTGATTGGACACAGCTGCTGTTTGAGTTGTATATTTAAAGGAGTGCATTCGTTTAGGTTTCATTGAAGTCTGAGGAAGCGTTGTAAGGATGTGAAAGTGCTTACTTTCCGGAATCTGTGTTTCGCTGTGAATAAATTGAGTGATTTTTACTATCCATGTGAGTTTATTTCAGTCGATGGTGCACCTTTCATTTTGGAACTGTTTTTGGGATTGTGCTGTTGTTAAAGGTGCTTTGCTTGGCAAAAAGTTTTCTTCTTTGTTTATAATATTTTGTATGGTTGTTATTATTCTCCTTAAGGATCTGCATCCAAAATCCTACTCTCTCACTCTATTTCTTGAACTTTCCCCTTTCTTCATCATTATCCCTTTTTATGTATATCATCCTTAACTGTGTAGCTCTAAAAATATCCCTTCAAATCAGGTAAACCTAAATCACCTTGTTCTATTGGAAGGATCAGCTTATCTCATTTAACTCTTGCCCTCTTTCCCTCCCAAATAAATTCCCTCAATTCTGTATTATTTTCCACAACTTCTGCTTGGGTTGATAAAAGTATGCCTGACTTGTATAGAAGATTAAAGGGAGTTAAAAACATTTTCACTGCTTGTATCTTACTACCATACTCATTATAAAGAGTTTCCACTTTCTCAATTTCTCTACTACCTTTTGTATACTCTCTTCCAACATATCCTTAGCTGCCATAACAGAATCCTTTTTAATTCATACACCTAAATACTCAAGCTTATCATGCCCTCATAAATATGAGTATTACTGAACCAATTTGTGTGAGGGGATTAATTTACAACTATAGCCTGTGTTTTATCTTCATTAATTTTATATCCCCAAAAGACTTGACACTGTTTCAAAATGTTCGAGAACACTGAGATGTCCTTTTCTGGATTTATCAGATACAAAATAATATCATCTGCAAATACCAATTTTATCCTTGTATTTTCTGAGTTCTTTATTTTCTTTGCCAATGGCTCTAAATATAAAGCAATTAACAAAGGAAAAAGAGAATACCCCAACCTGTTTCCTCTGTTTAAGTACATCATATCTGACAGGAACCCTCGAACTCTAATTTTTGTCTCTGATTCTTCTTTATATCTTTCTAATTAACCTTATTATTGTATCAAGGAATGCAAATGCTTCTAATATCCTACTCATAAAATCCTAGCTTACTCTGTCAAATGCTCTCTCTGCATCAAGATGCACCAACAGTAGAGGTATTCTCTTACATTCTATTTCCCTCTGGATCATTATTGTTCTGTTAATGCTGTCAGATATTTGCCCTCCCTCCAAAAACACACTCTGATCTATATGTATCGATTTTGGCAACAAATTTGCCATTCTTTTTGCTAGTATAGACATAAACACTTTATAATCATGGTTTAAAATTGAAATGGGTCCATATGAAGCTGTGTCTGAAGGGTCTTTCTCATCTTTAGGTAACACAGCCACCACAGATTTCTTCCAAGATGGTGGTGCTTCTCTTTCTTTTAAAATACTGTTAAATAAAATCTGCCAGAACTTTTTCACTTTCTTCCCTCCTAATTTATAGACTTCCATATGGATACCATCTACTTCTGGAGAGTTTCCTGAAGACTGATTATATATTACTGTTTTTATCTCATCACCACCTATCTTAAGTGTTAGCTGTTGAGCCTCGTCCACCTCTAACCTTGGCAGAATTAAGTCTTCATTAAGTATTTCCATTTGTATTCTTTCTTGATTTCCACATTTCTCTGCTTTATACAAATTTTCATAAAATTTTCAGAATATCTAACTAGCTACTCTACATTAAGAAGGGGGTTTTCTGCACCCTTGTGGCAGAAGTGTGCTGATTTACCCTGTCTGAGTGGTGGATTGCTTGTGGAAGGCTTATTGTGGACTTTTCTGATTGGTAGTTAGCTTAAAACTTGTTTCTCTTTGCTCATATTTAAGCCTCATGTTTGTGCAGTGCTGCTCTTCACACAGAGGTGGTTAGCAGTGCTCTGTACAGTAGCAAAAGCCTAGAAGCTCAGTTTTTCCCTGAACAGCTGTCAGTGAAACCCTTCCAAGCTTTTCTGCTGCTCTAGGAGAAGCTCAGTTGCACACTGAGCAGTGTTGCCTTATTGATCATCCTTAGCCTACACAAAGCATAGGTCCTTTTTGTAGTCTTAGTGCTACAAGCACAGTCCTGTAAAATTAACCCATTCCCTTCCCTAATAAAACATGCAGTAAGAGCCTGCTATCATGGACAGGCAGTTTCTCATCATCTCTCTGGCCAGCCTGATAGACATGGTCATGCTGAGGCAATGTAGCAATTTTCACTTGTATACTGACAACCACTTATTCCTCAAACAAATACTTTATGTGAGATATAGTTACACTATGAAATTAGAGTCAAGACACTCACATAAGGACAAATTGAATGCCAAACAGGTTGTCAGCACACACACAGTTCCCACACTAAATAAGGACATGACACATGAACCCACATATGCAGAAGTACTCACTAGTAACTTAGCAAAAGATCAGAGGCCTCCCAAACTGAAACAACTTACTCACATAACAATGCAAAAAACAACCATGACACATAATAACACACACACACCAGTGTCTAATCAAATAAGCCCATAAGGCGTAATACCACAAAACCTAATGCATTGGTCATAGGTGAGTCCATTGTGAAACACATAGATGTTCCCCTCACCAGGCTGGATAAGGACCAGGTCACAGTTAGCTGTCTGTCAGGTGCCATGATCCATCAAGTCATTCAAGCACTCAAGTCACTCAACCACAAGTACCTGTATGACTCTCTTATAGTCCATGTGGGGGTGAATGAATCAAGACATAAGTTACTGGACTATATGAAGAGAGAGACATGACTGCCCTCCCAGATTATGTGTCACAGGCAGGTATAAGCCTAGCTTTAAGCAGCATTCTATCTTCTCCAAGGATGATGCCACAATACCAACAAAAAATGATTGACTTTAAAAATTGGCATAGCTTCTGTGTCAGTGCAAGGGGATCCACTATCTGTCACCCTGGGAAGGCATGGTTGACAGGCCAATCTGCTTTGGCAGAGATGGTCTGCACCTGTATCCTTTAGGCTTTCAGATACTGGCAAAGGCATTAGCCACCATTATTGTGTCTTTTTAGGCAATGTCAAAATTACCAACGACCCGACATAACAAAATCTTCAATAGATAAACTCAAGGTACTGTTGCTTAATGCTAGGAGTCTAAACAAGAAACTACACTCACTGGAAGCACTCCTTACTTTGGAAGATGCTGATATCTGTGCAGTCACTGAGACATGATTCAAAGGCATGGAAAGCACCCCAGCCATGCAGGCCTACAATGCCTTCCATGCATTCAGACCACAAATTGAGCATGAAAGAACCAAAGGAGGAGGTGTATCCATCTTAGTTAAGGATAAGTTCACCTCTAGACTGGTCAAAAATTATGACTTTCTTGAGCTACTCCATGTCCAATTAACTATAGGCAAAGCCCCCTTTCACATCATAGCTAGATATAGGTCCCCCACCATGAAACAAGAAAAGCATATCACATACCTGGACTTACTGGAGTCACTTACCATAGAGCCCAACACCTTTCTCATGGGTGATTTTAATTATTTTACCATTTAATGGGAAACTTACATGACCACAAGCATGCTGGCTCAGAGGTTCTTGGACAGCCTGTCAGCACACCCATAAGATGCTCAAATGTCTCAGACATAGTACTCACTAACATAGGAGAGCATTGTGCCCCGACATTTGATGTCCTCCCTGGTAAGATTGGACCATAAATCAGTCTTGTTTGATATAATTATAAAACAAGATACCCCATCAAGTTTGAAAATGCTTAAGAATTTTTCGAAGACAAATTACGTCCTTCTAAGTGATGGTATAAGAAATTTCAAAGCCCCCTTGAATGTAGATAACACAGACTCCTATACAGAGGTGTACACCAATGCCCTGTATAACCACTGAAGCAGTTGTATAGAATTGTCTGTACCTGACTGGATTAAAACCAGGTCTTGCCGAAAAAACAAGCTACACTGGAGGACCTATAGTATAAACCGACTATACAACAAGAGAAAGAAACTAATGTCCAAGAACAAGAGGGAACTGGCTCAGCAGAGGTAGAAATCACCCTCTAGATTAAACAAACAAATTAGAGATCTTTTCCAGTCCTCCAAAGCTATTTTTGAAGTAAAAATAGCTTCTCTAGCTAAGGATAATCACAAAGTATTCTTTAACTGTGTCCAAAATCTAAAAGGGAATATCCAGCTATGTGCTGAACTGGTTGTGGATGGCAGCACCCATATTTGACTGTGAATAATTGCCAACCTGCTAGCTGACAGATTTGGAGCAAACTTCACTCCACTGTCTCCTCCAGTTATCCACCATGGTATACCTGCCACTATTCCTCAGCCTATTATCGTAAGACAACAGGTCATCTCAGCACTCTCCAAGCCCAAAAACACATGCCAGTGGGACCAGAAAGCATCCCAGATTGCCTTTTAAACAACTTAAAATATGACCTAGCAGACCCACGTTGATCTCTGTTTAACCACAGCCTGCAAACTGGCTATGTTCTGGCAGAATGGAGAACAGCAACAGTTAACCCTCTATACAAAGGGGCGGCCATCAACTGACCCTGGAAATTACAGGCCCATAAGCTTGACTAGCCTCATCTGCAAGGCCATGGAAAGAATCATTATGGAACTTATTAAGAAGGACATTCTCTGGAACCAACACAGTTCAGATTCATTAAAGGCATATCATGCTTATTAATCATGGTTGATATCTTTGAGAAAGTCACCAAGGTTCTGGATGAGGGAAAGACAGTGCATACTGCCTATCTTGAACTAGCCAAGGCATTTGGCATAATCCCCCACTCAGATGTTATACAGAAACTCTCTCATTTGGGAATTAACCACTACATTACCAGATGGGTAGCCAACTAGCTCATTGACAGGACACTTACTGTCAAAGTGTGGGCTTTCACCTCTAGCAAAAGATAGGTCACCAGCGGCATACCACAGGGTTCTCTGCTGGACCCCTTAATGTTCAAAATGTATTTCTCAGAAGTCCAGGCAAATTTGGATGGCCTGTGGCTGACTAAGTTCAGTGACAATTGCAAATTGGGAACAATACTGCAGGCAGGGATAACACAGAAAATAACTGGTGCTAAAGCCAGTGGTTAAAGCTAAATGCAAATAATGTATTATTATTCCCTTTGAGAAAGCTGACATCTCTGCTAATTACGTTATAGACAGCACCACTCTAATATTAGACCCAGTGGTATGTGATCTGGGTACTCAAGTTGATAACAATCTGAACTTTGACCATCATGTATCCACTGTAGAAACAAAATCCTTCTATTTGGAACATCTTATAAGTAAAGACATTGCATCTAGATCTAAGGATGTTATAATTCCATTATACTTGCCCCTCATCAAACCAGTAATTGAGTACAATGCTCCCTTTCCATGTACCTCACTAGAAACCTGGAACAGCTGGAGAGACCACAGAGGTTTCTCACCAAGAAATTACAGAGTACACAAAATAAGTCTTATTTGGAAAGACTGCTAATGAGTGACTGTGTCTGGCTCACAGTGCAGCCTCTGACCCAGCCCTGATAGAAATGCTACACATTTGTAAATCAAACTGCATGAGGGTTAGTCCCTCCAGGGATTGTAACCTGGCCTCTGACATGAACAGGTCATGCTGGAGAGATAGATACATCTTCCAGAGACTACCACTTCCCTGGAGAAAGCTTCCAATTCATGTGAAACAGAGCCCCTCCCTGACCATATTCAAACACTTCCTAGATCAAAGGACAGGTGACTGCAAGTTCACTCCTGGGGTGGCACCCATGTCCATCCTGGACAAAGGAAATCAGCATTAAGTATGATAGACCCCTACCTCTGTGAACTTCACTTACCTAACCACCAACAATCAGGGCAACTCAAGATAAATATGGCTAGGCTTGTAAGGCTCTAGGGGAGTTAGCCTAGTAATGTTCCAGGAACCTATGAACCTATGAACCTATTAATATTGAAAAAACTGGCAAAACTATGTACATCTTCAAAATATGACATTTAACCCTCCAGAAGGGAACAATTGCCCCAAATTAATGGCTGCACCTGCAGGCATTATCTAACCTAAAGTTTAGGTTACCCATTCTAAAGCACATTCCCCACTTGCAATGATTGCTGTCTGTTCTTTTCTTATCTCTCTTCCCCTCCCAGATAGATTCTAGGTAGAAGCTTATATTCTTTCAGAAAACATTACATTTTAGCCCCAATAAAATGTGCACTTGCTATCTTTAAATAATCTTTAGCATGCTCTATTGGCTGCATTACATATTAAGGCTGCTAGGGAGGTTGTGACCTCTTATTTACTTCCCATAATTTCAAACTTATTTTTTTTCAGAGCTGCTTACCAATGTACCTTTAAATTTTGCATTTCCCTTAGCAAAGTATACTCAGAATTCAGTAGGTTAACTGCTTGCATGGAAATGTATTCAGGAAGGAGTCTTTGTAGATTTCACTCAGAAAAGAATGCTGAGCTGCCCTAAAGACATCTCAACTCTACTAAACATTTGCCAATGGAAAACAAACAAGCTAATATCTTTGCAGTTGTAAGAAACATATCATTTTCATGGTTTTTATCATTCTGTCTTATTTTTAAAGCCTGTATGCTTACAAAAACACCATTTATATAGCTTAAGCCAAAGGTAGTAATCCAGACAGTCACCCATGGAAGGTAAAACAGAAAATATCCTAATTCTACATATAATATAATCTGTGCACATTTACACCCTACCCCCACCCCAGCAGCCCAAGATCACAGCATATGAACATTGAACTTGCTTTTGTCCAGCTTTTATTCTCTTATTACACAATAAAACCTGTATTTCTTACAGCTAAAAAGTACTTGTTTACTTTAATATCTTTAACACATACAACAGCAACTGAAAAGACTCCCCCACAGTTAAAATACTCCCTGACAATAGACTACACAAAACTGTTTTACTGTATATAACTTGCAGTTTATATCATGAAATGTTTTATACAAATACTAATAAGAAAAAACATTTTTTACTTACAGTTAGTTTTCCCCTTTTTAGTGTCTTTTTAAACATTAATTATATAAAGTGTGGTATATGCTTTACAGTCCATCCAAACATTTAACAAAGTCAACAAAAGACCAGTGTTTGTTGGCTACTTTTTATTGCAGAACCATACTTCACAAATGTGATTTGTTTAATTTAATATGCTTCCAATGGCAGCAGCTTCACTTAGAAGCTTGTAATCATCATAAAGTTGTGCCAAGAGGACTCCGAGTGTTAAAAATGTCCACATATGAAGACACTTATAGCAGCCTTTTAAGAGAATGGCAGAAACTGAATCTAGATCTCAGTTTTAGTTACATGAGACTCTTGGTTGACTTTTTCAAACCAATAGAGGCCGGTCTCCCAGAGGAAATATGTAAAATGAAGAAGCTCATGGACTTAGCTCCTACTGCTATCTTTCAGAAATCACTCAATGATTTGTTGGATAATGTGAAAGCCTATGAATGGTGATTAACAGAACAGAAACAAAGGAAGTTAGAGAGGGACATGTCAGACTTCAAGAAAGGACACTTTTTTACATAGCCAAGACCTATCACCTCTAACAGATTTAATTTGGGAAGGAATGGGAAGTTGGAGAGTACCAATATACTGAATGAGCAGTCTGAGCCTACTAACACATTGAATGATGAATTTGTTATTGAAGAGGTGTATGCAGTGGTGTCTTTGGGGAGAAGTGATGTACCATTGAATTGTGACAATGCTACAGATGCTACAACTAGTTCCATACAAGCTCTCCAGTCAGTTGTACGAAGAAAAAACACTAGTAACCTCAGGTCCAAGTGCGATCAGCCAATGTTTTTTCCGTCCCTCCCACTACCCATCAAGAAGTCAGATTCTCCAATGAAACAGTGTTCCCAGAGTCGGGGAAGGAAACAGAGCTTACATCTATCAGGACCAGGCACGCACTCAAACAACACCATCAAGAAGATGTGGCGAGTGCAGACAGACTGGTAGTTCATAATCTCTCATCAAAAATGTTAATGAAAGTGCAGTTTTCTTTATTAAAGAAGGGTTTGTCATATATTCCAGCCATGGACATGGAGGTAACTGATATAATTTCAGATTTGAAGTTATTTGCGCGTAGAGTGATACTTAAGACTTTATTCCCTTCTGAAACTAACATATTATAAAAAAAGCTGAGTTCTTTTAATCCTTTATTAGATCCAGTTTTGGAAGTGATTTGTTGGGTTTGTGAGAGTGACTTTTGTGAGATATTTGATAAAAAAGATAGACGGAATAGTTTTCATAATTTGACTATTGCTGAATGCACAGCATCATCTGAGTTAAGAGGTGATAACAGTCTGTCTTTTCACTCAGCTGATAAAGGCAGAGTATTGGTAGTAATGGACAAATTGACGAAGTCACTAATGATAATATTCCATACAGAGACACGGCAGAGTCATTAATATAAAACTTCAAACTTTTAATAGAAAGTTGTAAGCACTTTTACAATAAAATATTGCTTCATCAGTAATGGACAAATATTTTTATGTTCAATGCATGAATGATAAGTTGGCAGATAATGTTTATATGAGCTTTGATATTAATATGTTAACTTCTCTTGTTAATTCAATGCATTCAATATTAAGTGATTGTGTGACTTCACATTTGATCTCCCCTGATTTGTTTAATTATTTTAAGATTGATGTACCTGTTGCACCAGTGTTACATGGTCTATCAAAAATGCATAAGAGCCTACATAGGCCCACAATAAGACCTATTGTAGCAGGACATGGGTGGTTGACCAAACCACTGTCCATATATGTTGAGAAAGAATTAAGATCTCTGGTAGATTTATTTCCCACAATTTTGAAGGACATGAGACAGTTTGTGGAGGATTTATATGCTTTTGTGAATACAGATGATCGCATGGAGTCATGCTTAATGGTTACATTGGATGTACAATCATTGTTCACTGAAATCCCAAATGATGTTGGCATTGAGTTTTTAAGCATTTTATTAACCAAACATAGTTGCTTCAATGCTGAGAAGATTGAGTTGGTTTGTTTTTTAGTAGAATTGATTTTAGACAACATCTTCCTGTTTGATGGGTGGTATTATTGGCAGAAGCAGGGCATAGCAATGGGTACACCCTGCACAAATAGTTATGCAAATTTGGTCATGGCCAATTGGGAAGATGCTTATATACTTAAGCGTTATAATTGTTCATGTTATGTAAGAATGTTTAGGAAATTTGTGGATGACATTTTTATTTTGTGGTTTGGACATCAAGAAGTGATACAGGGTTTTATTGACTATTTACACAGTACCACCACATTTCTGAAGTTTACATATAGTGTTTCTGCCACCAAGATGGATTTTTTAGATGTAGAGGTGGTTAGAACAAGTGAAAGGGCTTTTAAGACTAGACTGTATAGAAAACGGTGTCATACTAACACCATATTAAAGAGAGATAGCATGCATCCTACCAGAGTATTTAAGAATGTATTAAAAGGACAAGGGATGAGAATCTCTAGATTAGATAATGTTGAACAGGATTTTGACAGTGATCTGGATATGATTCAAGGAGTTGAGAAGGAAGTTTTATAAAGATAGAGAGGTAGCAGCCATGGAGTCTGAAGTCAGGCAGTTGAGAAGTGGTTGGGCTAGGCCATATTTTTCCAACGGCAGAGGAAGGCATGTAGGCAACCCTCAGAATGATAAGAATAATAGTACCCCCCAGAATCTCAATTTTATGTTATATTATACCAGCAATGTAGATAGTTTTTGTGAAGTCATTTAAAAGAATTGGTCAGTTTTACTATCTCACAACAAGATTGGACAGTTGGTAGGTGATCATCCCCACTTTACGTTCAAGAATAAAAAGTCCCTTAAGAGACTGCTATGTTATGGTGGTAGTCGTGAGAAGTCTGAGATACAGAAGAGACTGACATTTCCTTGTGGTAAATGTAATTTTTGCCCTTATATAGATAACAGTATCTTGTTCTGCCATCCTGTTACTGGGCATAGGTTTAAGTTTAATGTGACAGCTGATTATTCAACCAAACATATAGCTTATATGGCTTGTTGCATGTCATGCCCTTCATTTTATATTGGAAAAATGAATAGAATATTACAAGAGAGGGTTAGAGAGCATGTTTCAGCTATGAGATGTTAAAAATGCTTTAGCAAAACATGTAGCTGAAAAGGGCCCTTCACACTCTTTTAAGTTTAGTGTACTTAAAAGTATGGCATATGGTTTACAGTCCTTCCAAACATTTAACAAAGTCAACAAAAGACCAGTGTTTTTTGGCTACTTTTTATAGCAAAACCATACTTCACAAATGTGATAAGATGCTTTATAGTCTTCCATTTATTCATTAATTTCAGAGTTGTTGGTCTTCTTCCTGCTCATCTCCATCTCCCGGCACCAGATTCTGGTTCTTGTCCAAAGTACTGTTGATTCTTCTAGTGAACTCATGTGCTTTTATCTGTCTCTCAAGCATTATCCTTTGGAAAATTGGAAAAGGTTTCACTGGCAAAGTCTATGAACCTTATCATCAGAAGAATGAAAAGCAGAGTCCCCTTCTGTTTGCTGACTCACTTTTTTGTTGGATAAACTTTCTTTATTTCTTTCTTAGCTTGTATTATGTCAAAAAATGACTTTGATCCTCCAGGAAAAAAAAAAACACTTTGAAGAGAGCTGGATACAGCAGCTTAAATCTCACACCTGCATTTTGATATTCCCTGATTGCTGGGATAAATTTGGTGCTCTTCTACCTAGTATACAGTAAATAATCATTTTCTACACTCTGCTGTCTCCAATTTGTAATACTTTGCCCTTTTGCCACAATTTTGTCAGGATCAACTCTTTCTGCTGGTATGATTGCAACTTCACTAATATAGGTCTCGGCTGCTTTCTCATGGCCAGGTTTGGAGTATAAACTCAATGTGCCCTTTTAGTTAACAAATTCTGCTGTGGAACAGCAGTCCAGGTACTTATTTGTGCTTTTGTAAAATTAATAGTTTGTTCCTTACATTTTCTCTGGCACAGTAGAAAAATCTTAGGTTTTCTCTGCATGCTCTGTCTTCTAACTCTACTATTTTTTAAAATGGTTCTTCTTGTTAAGAAACCTCATATTCAGACAGCTTTTTCTTCATGTCAGCCTCTGATTTTTGTGGTTTTAACATTTTTTCTGAATGGCTACTTAATGCTTCTTTTATTTATTGCAACCTTTTCCTGTTTGAATTGATATATTCCTTCAATGTTTCATTTATTTTAATCACCTCTGAGTACATTTGATTTATTTTCCTCTAAATTATTGGAGGCCCTCTCTTGAACCAAAGATGAAGCTTGACTTGCTTTTTCCTGAACAGCTGCAGAATCCTTTCCAGACGGTGTTTTCTCTTCACTTTTGCTGGTTGATTTTCTTTCAGATTTTCCATATTTTTTCTTTGCTGGCATCTAGTCAGTATATTTACTAGCCAGTAACTGAATTTTAACAAAAAAAAAAAAAAAATCAATGGCACTCCTTTTATCAGTGTCTGTTTTCACACGGGGAGAGTTGAAGTTATGCTTTTGATTAGTGTGCAGCCATCTTAGAAGTCCTCCATATCTCAGAAGTATTAATGTTTTGTTGAAATTAGATTAAAATTTTAAAGTTACAGAGCTTCTTTCAGTTGCTGTTCTCACTCTGCCATCATGCCTCCAACCAGGCTTCTTGTGATTTACATTCATTTATGGATGGTTTAGACATTTTAACTTTAAAAGCAACACATGGCCATTTCTTTATAGTCCTTGTCTCTGTGGGTCATGTCAATCATCTTTACAGCTTACAAAATCTTCACAGAGAAGGAGGGACATCTCAGTCTTGCTTTTCACAATCCAACATATGCCATTTGCATTTTTTTCAATTCTATATGGTCAAAACATCACCAAGATCTATACTCCTGATTTAGTCTGTAGAATTGTTATGATAAATATTGTGCAGAAAAAGAAAAATGGCTCATTTTTATTTTTTATAACTCAGCTCACATGATACATTGCTTACAGTTTATGGGAATAATTAATTATATGGTTAATACCTCACTATACTTCAATTCAAACTTATCAGTGGTATTTCTGTATAGTTAATACTTCACCATATTATGTAATATTTGAACTTCATTATATCACAAGTTAAGTAGTTACATTTCCATGTGATTCATTTATAATTTTCAACAATTTTAAACAGTTTTCATTCACATTATAATTCGTCAGTCATAAATCTGAAAAAACGCTTAGTCATATAGTTGTTACTTCACCATAGTCCAATACAAACTTAATACTAACTTGCTCATATGAATAGTGCTTTTTACAACAATGCAGTTTTTAAACATTTGCAATATAGATCATAGTTTATACGTTACAGAATTGAAAAGAGAGAAAAGAAGAAAATGTCAGTGATATCTTTTGATAAGGTTAATACCCCCATCATATTCTATAATGTTTAAGAAACTTCATTAAACATCATAATTTTTCAAATCTATTCTAAAAAAAAGAAAAAAAAATGAGTTGTCATATTAATATTTTTACCCTCTCAATTGTAAACCTAACACTAGATTTTACATATAGTTGATTAAGTACTATAGTGTATAATATAAAATGGTTGCAACAAATGTAGTTATTCTGACATAATTACACACGTTATATTCATGTAATTATTTTTAAAGCATATTCAAGTTCAAACCTAGTGTTAAAGTTTTCTGTATGGTTAATACTTCACCACATTTTAAGGTATTTTTAAAAGAATTTAAAAAATGTCATCAGCATTCAGTCATATGTTTACACTTCATCTTAGTCCAGTTCATATCTAATATTAACACTTTCATATCATTAATACTTCACAAAATACTCCATTTCTAAATCAATGCAATGAAGTGTTTCTCAAAACATATTTAATACAGGGCATTATTCAAAGACATTGCTATTCAATTTGATGTATTTATAAAGTAAAGAGCATGCTCAACATTTTGCCAAAAATTGAGCAAATAATATAAAAGAATCTTTCTTGCAGTGGGGCATGACTCTTGCATCCTTAGCCTCCACACCAGTCTCTCAAACTCAGTGAAAAGGGAAAAGTTATTAAAGAAGCATAAAACTCACATTTCGCT
Source organism: Protopterus annectens (assembly GCF_019279795.1). Lineage (NCBI taxonomy): Eukaryota > Metazoa > Chordata > Ceratodontiformes > Protopteridae > Protopterus > Protopterus annectens. Next base: position 585,488,476 of record NC_056732.1, read on the forward strand.
CATCTCTGACCCCTGCAACCCAAACACAAGAACAGATTTTGCAAGAAACAGTTACAACATACTAACAAGTCAACAACATAAACGTGAAATCTTTATTCTGCAATGTTTCATGGTATGATAAAACATTACACAATAAGTGTTCCCCTCCCCATGGACTGTTGTAGTTAACCACAGGAGTTTATTTCTCCTTCAGCTAATGTTTCCCAGATGGCTAAAAAATATATCCATTAGGCATGGAGTGCATTGTTGAACTATTTTGAAGCTGTGTTAATATCTGAGATTTTGAAATACTACTTTGTTGTTTTTAAGATTTGAGCAATCCACCCCTTGACAGATCCTTTAGTCTTTTTACTGTAACAAATGTTCTGACCTTTGGTGGGCTAGTGTGCCTCTATGAGACTTAAGAGATTGGGAAGCAACCATGTGATACAACGTTTTCTACATTTACAGTTAATCTCTAGTTCAGAATATGTCCAGTGCCATTTTTGTCAGGTCTATTTGATGGGGTAATTAGTTTAGTGAAACCCATGGAAATGAAGCCATTAACAACTTCATTTTGATTATTAGGGTGCCAATGAAACTAAAGACACTCAGGATCTACAATTCAAATGTAGTTGGATAAGTTGATTTGACTGTGCTGATGCTCTTTATCTAGTTATAAGTACAGGTACAGCCCATATCAAGGCATGTTTGTGCACCTCAAAGCATATATATAGGTTCATAGATTAGTGCTAAGCTAACTGACCTTTCAAGCCATTTTAAGCCTAGCCAATTATCCCTTGTGAGACTCAAACCCTGCACCTTGTGTTTGTAAGGCAAACACCTTAACCATTAGGCCACCCTCTCAAACAGGTATAGTCAAGGGTTGATTATCAATTAATTTAGAACTGACATCATCTTAAATGAATACAGAAACACCACAAAACATGCATTGTACTACATTTATGCTTTCTGTGACGAGAAATTAATATCTTGCATGTGTTCAGGCTGCATCCACTATAAAAAAAGTCTACACAAATACAAGAGAAGTGTGATATACACTAAATTTTCCATATTCAAGACATTGCTTATGCTAAACAATTTAATAGCTGCACGGGAGTGGCTCCAGAATTCCTCCCAAAAATAAAATAAAATAACAAACAGCTAATTTGATACATTAACAAAAATAATTCAAAAATATTAATAAGAAATACGCCCTGGACACATTGCGAAAAACTTGCAGGAAACATTAAAAAGTCACTGTATTACTAAAGTGAGATACCAATAACATTCATTCTAATTACACGTAATTACTGAACAGTATTTTGTGCCAGTTCTGTTATTTACCAGTTGCCAGATACGAGTATTCCTTCTAAGGATAGTGTCACATTAACATACTGAGTACCGAGTACAGGGAACTCTAATGATCACAGAAGTTCTTTACTGTTATGCATATTTTATGTTGTGCTTTACATTCCTTGACCTAGTTAAATGTACACACACACATATATATATTATATATATATATTTTGTATATATATATATATATATATATATATATATATATATATATATATATATATATATATATATATATATATATATATATATATATATATATATATATATATATATATATATATATATATATATATATATATATATATATATATATGGGTCTACTTTACATGGTCGACTTTTCACAAAGTCGACTTTCAATGGCCAATACCATATGCTTGACTTTCGGAAAGCCGACCATGTAAAATAAACACAAAAAACACAACGAACACTTACCTTAAAACTGTTAGCAGGGGGGCAAGCCCCTGACACCCCCCCATAACTTAAATATACCAACTCCGAGATTGCACTACAGTGCTAAAGAGGGTAATTTTCCCATTCTGCACTGTACGAAGATAGCGGTTCCCTATGGTCGGCTTTTCAAAAGTCGATCATATGGTCTCGGCCATATGAATTTCAACTTTGTGAAAAGTCGATCATGTGAAGGGGACCCATATATATATATATATATATATATATATATATATATATATATATATATATATATATATATATATAAAGTAACTCCAAAATACTGTATGAGTTAATATTCTCACTCTTCTATGGTATAGCAACTTGAGTTAATATATAAGTACTGGGGTTAACAGTGGAATCATTACTGAAGATGGGTGAATATGGAAATTTTGTCTAGCATGTGAGTGATACGCAAGTAAAGGAGGGAGTGGTTACTGTGCTTTAGGTTTGGCTTTGTAAGTGCATTCACCATTATGACAAGGCCAAAGTCTTCAAGGGATCCTATAATCTCATTTCTTTGCTAACGTTGCATATTGTCTTTATAGTTATCCAGTATGACTTGTTTATTTTTGATTGTGAGTCATTAAATAGGGTGATTGCACCAACATGGAACTTACTTAAAATTGTTAGAAGTGGAAGATAGTCAAAGCCTAAAATGAAGCTCAGTGAGGTGAACTATGGGATCTTGCTGATGAGCCAGTTAGGTGAGCTGTCACTAAGTGATATGGATTCCTTTACAGCTTTCACTTTCAAGTAGTGTTTGCAGAGAATGAGCATTACCATACATATTTAATTACATGATCCAGCATTAAAATGTAGTGATTTTGAGTAAAGAATGATTGCAGATTTGGGGTGTCAGCTTTAATTTCGATCCAGGATTTAGTAATAGCTGATACATCTGTGCAGTGTGTTGTAAGCCAGGAATTAAGTTATTGATCAAACCTGCAACATTCAGTAGACAGCAGCTGGTGAGGTTCTTATTGTGAATTGTGGGGTGGGTGTGTTTTGATTGCTTCGTAAGGAGAAGACTTGAGTTCAATTCTAGGAGAAGGAATATAACAGATGACATCAGTAGATATATCATTAGAAGCTTGCAATGCCTTGGTTTGTTAAAGGATATCCATACATATCTGACTGTAGTGTAGGAGAAGCACTTTACAGGTATTGGAATGACAAATTAACTTTCAATAAAAGAAAGGAATATGATCTGCTTTGTTTGGTTAGTGTGGAGCGAGGATTCTGGGCTAGTTATGTTGGCAAAGATATGGTTACCACTATCAGTGACAGGGCTGGGGAGGTTTTGTAGAGTATAAAATGTGATGCCAATATAGTAAATATAGTTATCTTTGAGGAACACATTATGGGGGAATAAAATGTGTTTGAATGTTAAAGTTTCAAGTTGAAATAGTTTAGAATTAAGAGATGGGTATTATATACCCCTGAGAAGAAGTATGAGTGCACTAATTTGTAGTGGGAGTTTCTTATATAAGCAGAAACTGCTGAGGATATTGTGGATGGGTGTGGCAGACATATGACCCTACAAATATGTGCATTTGTTGAAGTTTATGTGGAACTTAGCAGTGAAAAGAAAAAAGAAAAAATGAGAAGCTTCACAGAGTAACTATTTTATTTACCAGTCATGCACTTCATTTCCATTTAGCTAAAAGAAACTGAGAAAACTGGAACCATGGAGGTTAGCAGTGTTGGTGGCTAAACATGTAGCATACTCGCCTTTGGTAATGGAAGATCAGAAGGCTGTGAATTCTATTCCCACATAAGGTACTTAGATTAATTTGTCAGTACTGACACTGCAGTGCAGCATGGGGAAGGTGCGTTTGCACTCCTGAGTGTGTTGCCCTTCATAGGATGTATTAAACTGATGTCTCATCTGGCTGAATTGGTGATAGCTTAGGTGGATGTAAATGATATTATGGCACTTGTGAAAAAAAAGAGTGGGGGGGTTCCTAGTGCACTGACCAATTGACACCTATTTTCCCTAGTTAGTACGAATACCATCTTGGGTCTCCCTTGCAAAGAGGATGCTGGCCTAGTGGGACTAACCAAGTCTTCAAAGAGTAGATAAAATAAATAAATATGTCACTAAAAGTAGAAAATATTGTAAATGTGTCATCACACAGGGACAAAAGTCATTAATAAACATGTAATGATTTGAGGAAAAAAATGAGAAACTCCACAGAATAACTGCTTTATTTCCTAGCCAAGTACTTTACTTCCATTAAGTTAAAATCTAGGAATGCTGGAACAATGATGGATGAATGCGCATGCCTATATTTTTGCTTGAGAACAGAAGATATCAACAGCCTTGTGTCTAGGTGCAGAAGTCCTGCTAGGGAGGTGGAATGCCAACTATTACTAAACATGAACGGAAGCAACAACAAGAAAATTAAAAACTCTACAGTATGCAAGGGCATTCTGCTCTTTCCAGGAAGGAGACACTCGCTCTTTCTAAAATTGGTAAATCTCTAAATCTATTCAGAGTTTTTATCAGGTATGCTTGGTATTTGGAAGGGGTTTTACCAGAACTTGAGATGTTACTTCTGCCCGCCTATCCAACATAAGAGGCATGTAGGAATGCAAAGATACTATGTATTTTGGCATCTTGTGTATTTGTGTAATTCTGCATGCAAGTAGTCACTTAAAAAGTTTTAAGCAATAAGACCGCCATTAGGAGGCAGAAGAAGGCATGATTTCTAAAAGCTGGAAACAGACTGATCCCTACATTCCTTACAATAAAAATGCACATTTTTGGCAATTTCAGTGCAAAATTACAGGGTCTCTAGAGTGTCATAATTAAAAGTTTTAAAATGAAATATATATTATTTAAGGCTTCTTCTCCTTCCTTTAGAACTGTGGCTAAATTACATGTCATAGGTTGATACTGTTTCTTTGTTGCTGTTTGGGAGCTGTAACCTGGCAGATATCTTGATGTGCTGAGGGGTGTAGCAGTGGAAAAGTGTAATATGCAGTACATGTTGTTTATATACATCACAGGTGATTTTTATGCAGCACAGGTGATTCATTTATAAAACAGGTGATTTACATGCTGTACAGATTCAGGGAGTAAACAAAGCCCTGTCTCTTTACTGGGTATTATAGACTTCTAAGAGGTGATGGACCATTTGCACACCTGCAAAACAAATAGCATCTCAGGATTACTAAATTAAAAGACCTACATTTTGCTAGTGAAATAAATAGGACATTTTGGACAGGTAGATATGTTTCTCAGAGAATTTACATTTTCTGGAATAGGCTCCCCATCCATGTGAAGCAGAGTTCCTCCCTATCCCTATTTAAGTGCAATTTGGACAAATGGTTGGGCAATCAGAAATTCATCCCTCATCTGGCACCTGTGTCTCTGATGGACAGAGGCAATCAGTAAATAACGTACTATCTAAATAAAATGTGTGGGTCACATTTGCGTTGCATAGCTAGTCTTATAAGGGGGCCTAGTGGTCATTAACCTAGTGTACACCTATGAACCTATGATCCAATATGCAGGTTATTCTTATGCAGTACAGGTGATTCTTACACAGTATAGGAGATTGATATGCAACACAGGTTATTCCTATCCAGCACAGGTGACTGATATGTTGAAGAGGAGATTTACATGCAACATAGGTAATTCATATGCAGCAGCAAATTACTGATGGTAATGTTTCTAAACCTCAAAGATTTAGCTTTGTTCATTCACAGTCCAAGGAAAAAGTGAATCTGCCTCCCCCAAAACACTAGAGAGGTACTGAGTTTGCAAATCATTATTGTTCTCATCTATTGGTTTTATAGCAGCTGGCATTTTAACTCTTGTGCATCTATGGGAAATAGTTATATGAGATTACTTTTAAGACCCTGGATTTACTGAGTAATGTTGGTCTTTATACTATGGAGTTATGGGATGATTTGTCTGCTGTTCCTATGACTTGATCTCAATTGTATTGTCAATTGCTCAGATTTGCTCTGAAGCTGTTCCCACACTGAATCTGCTTCATTGGTTGTAGAGACATTGTGTAGCGCTTTCAGCCCATGATAAGGTCTTGGATGCATGCCGATATGGATGATGGTGTGATGACCCTCTTCACCCAAGGGCAGTAACTAATGAGCCTCAATCCCCATCACTGTCTCCAGTAAGGAAGTGTCACTAAAAATAGGGATAGAAATACACAATTTCCCCTAAGAGTACACCGGGAACAGGTCCCAAACCTGGGACTGGACTATATGGTTCGCTCCAGGTCCCCAAATGAGTCTCCACACTAACCACTGCAGAGCACTGTTTCCTAGCTCTAGGTATCTGACACACTTTCTCTTAAATGTCTGATATTCACACATACACTCACTTTTGGGAAAAACTGACACAGATTTACTTGCTGATTTTTTTGACCAAATTACAAGGTAACAGCTGCCACCAGTCAAATATCACAATGCTCTTCAAAAGGGATGTTCAATGATATTGAGTAAACTAGATATTGAAACAAATGGTACCATGTATCCCAAGCAGTAAGCCTTTTCGGTGTGGCCCTGGTGCTATCACAATAAGCATAAACACTCTCAAGTTATTAAAAATAGTCACGAAATAACCAGCCACAATGAAAGGTAGTAAAACATTTAATAATAAATAAAAGGATTTAAAACATGTAAATACTGAATAACTAATTCCAATAAACAACAGAGTTTCAAAACACAGGAAATATGAAAATAATCCTATAGGATAGATCTCACATTGATTTTTTTGAAAACCTCTAACTAGCTGTAGTTCCCTGACTTTCTGAAGATTAACCGTCCCTATCTATTCTAAATAACTCAGGAAGGCAAGATTATAATCTTACTTCTGCAAGGCAAGATGAGGAATTATGTCCACACTCCAGGCTGTTGTCTGTCCTAAGCTACTGGAACAACTACTCTGGAAACAACTGGACTACTACTGCTGAACAGCTCTGGAAAGCAACTGAACAACTGACTCAGAACTTGCTTTTATAGCAGATTTTTTAAAAGTAACAGGAAGCTGCTATGAGAATTCTACTCTCTCATATCAGACTTTGAAAAGTAAACAAACAGCTTCAGTGAAGATTCTATTCTTCCAGCCCTGGCACACAATGACATCACATCTAGGTTAGCTGACTGACATAACATACATTCATAATTCTCCTTAAAAACATGTACATTTGGTCAACCAGAAGAACACTGTTTGGCATTCAAACATCTTGCATAAATCAGAGTGATAATCAAAAGACATAAACTTATTTACAAATTTATAGTTAGTCATGCTGGCATATGTAACACAGGGTAATTTACAATTATTTACAAAATTTCAGCCAGTCATGCTAGCACAGATAACAATATCTGATATCCTCACAGACGGTCTGGAAAATGCAAGTCTAAAAACATACACCAGGTTCTAGAATACATTTCCCATTTTTTTTTTAACTTGGCACATTGTAAAAGTGTGCAATACAGGATGCCAGAAATGTTGCTAAGGGAGTAATGCTTCAGGCAATATTAGTGCTTAGTTTTAGGTTGTTTATTCTTCCAAATGTGCCGGTAAGGATCATAGGGCTCAAGGGGAGAGGTCAGGTTTTTGGACAGTGTCCTTTTCTTCAAAGAAGATTTCTTTATTGTTCTTCAGGGACATTAATTGTAATTTAAAGAGTAAATTTAAATGCATGGCAGAGGCCAATTTCTTTAGTCAAGCCTTCAAAGTAGCTAAGCTTTAAAATATATTTTACAGACTGGGTATAAAACACAAGGTCACATACTAGGGTAGAGCTTGGCGCTTGCATAACTTATCTATATGAGTGTCCTAAATTCTGTGTATAAGCAAAACATTTTGTGCCTTTTCTCTGTTTCAGATTGTTTTTGCATTCAGACAGTCTTCAGTAATTGATAGCATCCTAGAGGATCAAGTTAGATGAAGGGATGAAGTACAGAAAACAGGCACTTTGGCTAAGTTTTATCCTGAGACTGTCATGTGACTAAGGGCTGCATGATACTATTACTAACTAGTTGGATAGGATCCTGCAGATTTTCCATCAAAAGGATAAGGAAAAGGCTACTATATTTTCTTGCATGTATCATTCCGAGTTATGGAGATGTGCAGAACTGTGTCCAGGGGATTAATGAACTTAGGAACAGGTTTAATAGGGGTTGATTTGTCTACAAAAATCAAAGTAAGCAGCATGGTATCCAAGGAAGGAAAAATTGGTGTGTCCCTTAGCAGACTAAATGAGGTGTACAAAGTGAGGTAGTGTACTCTCTGTGTATACTTGGGGGGGGGGGGAGCTGGTTATTTTTGGTTATTAAAAAAACACTGTGTTATAGAATAATAACATTCACCTAAGCTGACAGCAACATGGCAGACAGGACCTTGGTTTAAAGCTCATTTGCAGGACACTACCTCACAATTCAGCATCACTCCATGCTGCATTACAGTGACAGTACTGAATCCAAGCAGTTGATATGGGGCTAAAGCCTGTAGCCTTAGTTTTTATTTATCATTAGGGTCCTTACTCACTGCTAACCTTCTATCAATCCTCAAAACAACTGCTGGCAACCAAAAGTGAAAGAGAAATTCAAGCACCAAAAAAAAAAAAAAAAAAAAAACCTCAGTAAAGACCGCACCCAAGGACAAAGCAAAACAAAGAAGTAATCTATTTATTAAGCACTTTCATGCTATTTGGACTTCATCAGAATAAAAATCAACATGTTAAAATAATTTTTATAAGCACTACTTTCTTTTTATTGGTTGTAATAAACCAACATAATTTCCCATAGTTCCATTTCATCCAAGCAAAAGCAATTCATTAATTCATGTAAGGTGAGAGCTGTTGAAAGTAAACCATATACTGTCTGGCAGAAGGTTATTTTTTTGTTTATGCAGGAGAACATGGCAGAAGGATTTGTTTGTTTATGACTAAGAACATGAACTTACATGAAAGAGCCCTATTCCCAGGAGGGATAGTATGCAATTAACACTTTATGTGCATTCTATCAAATGCTCTTAGGGGGAACACTGACTGACTATCCATGTTTGTTGTTATTTGTTGTGTATACATCCTGGGAATCTTATCTTCGGTACCATACAACCTTTTCAGCTTCCCAACATCAAATCCTACTGACTTTGCAGTATCACGATCCGTGTTATCTGTCTCCAAAACATGTTGTAAATCTCTTCTTTTAACTGAATTATCTCTCTCCCATTTTCTAGGTCACCACTGTAACTGCAGCTTTCCTTTTCTATCCCACTACCACCCCCTTCCTCCCACCCCTGCCCTACCCCCTGTACAGCTGCTCACCAACCCATCAGCATACCCTCTGCCCCAGTAGCCTGTGAACACTTTATTCGATCTAGTCCCTAGAATGGGTATTAAGATTTTCTAAGATTTGACTGGGCAGATCTGTAAGGTGAAAATGATGATTCGACTGTTATCAGACTTATCTGTCTACCCGCACAATAAAAATATTTCTGTTCTCATTTGTGTAGTTGTTCATCAGATGTCATGCAGCCCACCAAACCTCTTAGATTCTTAGTGCAAGAAATCTGCACAAAGCCTAAAACAATAGGGTGACAAGTGCCCAAAACTGGGGACACATTTTAAATATTGCTCTTGTATTAGCATGCATTTTCTGAATGATATGAAGTCTGAAACTCAAATGTATGTCATTATTTATTGATTACAATCTTTAGTGATTTGTCAGAAAACCACAAATTTTATGAGGAAAAGACAAAAAATATGAGGCAAAAATCATGACATTCTGCAAAAAATCTGGGCAGTTGAAAATGATGTCACTCACTCAACTGATTTATATTAAAGATGGCCATGACATGCAACTGCTTGTTATCAGAACTCCTCTTTCTTAGCTAGAAGGCAAAAATAACCATAAGATGCAAAAATATGTATTAAAAAGATAATCTGGACTTTTTTTATGCAGTACATGATAATTTATTTATTAAAATCATTTCATCTGGCCTAGACATAGGCACACAACATGCAGTTAGACAGACACACACACACACGCACAACACACTCACACACACACACACACACACACACACACACACACACACACACACACACACACACACACACACACACACACAGCACAATGCACAATGTTAATGTGACAGAGAAACTGAACGATAAACAAGCAGAAAGGCTCCTATTGACCTAAAGTTATTACTGTGTTTCTGTGAGAATATACAAAGAAATCAGAAAACAACAACAATTATGCTGTAAGTCATTTAGAATAAAACCTTTTATGCTGACAATTATACTGCAAACAAACAAAGCCAGAATAAAAAGCTGGTGTGCTGTTGTTCTGAAATGCTTGTTAAATAGCTAGGAAATAACGGCAATGCCAGCTTATGCTTAGTGGCCCCTGAACATTTAAGCCTCTGCTAAGGGGACATGCATTTAATCCTCTTTGAAGTACACAGTTAACTGCCATGGTGAGACTGTTAATACTCAGAAGCTGTGGAACAGGAACACTTAGTTCCAAGAAACGGTAAGGCACACTTTCATCCTAAGTGACATTTCTGACTCTGTCTTTTAATTTGCACTTCTTGCTGTGCTGTCAGGGTACTACACTATTGACATACCTTCCGAAAAACCAGGAGCACACAAGATAAATGTAATGCTGCATGAAGTAAACTGACTTGCCCCTGGCAAAGCTCTGCATATCCAATTATTTTCAAGCAATGTCTCAATTTAAGGGCAATGGAGAATGTGATTTCCTGTAAAAGGGAATCCTAAGAAAAACATACAGACTTGCAGCAGGGCACTAGGGACTACTGCAACATTACATTTCAGTGAAACCCAGCTAATAGAAATTATCTTTAAAAAAATCCAATGCTGTCCTTGAGACATTAAGTAGTACTGCATGCCACAGCGTGTGTGTGTGTGTGTGTGTGTGTGTGTGTGTGTGTGTGTGTGCCAGTGTGTATGTGCATCTATGTGTATGTATGCATGCATGTATAAATGTGTGATTGTGTTTGTGTGTATCTATATGCATGCATGTATATGCATGTGCACATGTTTATGTGTGTCTATTTGTATGCATGCATGTATGTATGTGGAAATATGTTATTGTAGAGGGTGTGTGTGAGTGAGTGAGTGCATATGTGTGTGTGTCTGTGTTTG
>NC_056732.1:585804415-585909415 GCF_019279795.1 Protopterus annectens
CCACGCTGAGGAGCAGCTCTTCCACTCTGGTGATGGGCGGATGTGATGCTGCACCACCACCTGTGGCAAGCTGTTGTCTGTGGACATCAGAGGCATGCTGCCGGACATGTCTGATTAAATCACTGCAGTGATGCTCATACCTGCAGTGTACCTGCTCATAAGTCGGGTTATGCATGCCTATGTCATTAACCCGACGGACAACATCCTGCCACAGTGCAGTGCGCTCATGCTGGTCCTGGCTGGTTCTGGAGAACAGCAGGGTGTGATGTTGTAATAGTATGGATATGATTAATTCCTCCTCTTCAGGGGAATAGGCAGGGTTGTGATGATGAGACACGTCCCTGGAAGAAAATAAAACAATTATTGTGAGCAAGTCTTGTGGCACACTTAACATTCTAAAGTACAGATATCAATGAAATGCCATATATAGCAACCTATTGGCTGTCAGTAGATACACACTTTTAATACCACAAATCAGTGCTCAGCCCACAACTGCCTGACAGTGCCTGCCATGTTCTATATATTAAACCATGTTCTGCACAGCAACAAAGTGAAACCAGTATGTAAGACTATATAACAGCACATGGCACACTGTATGTGACACAATGCACCACCTAGCCACAGGAGGTATATATGAAGCTAATGCATACAGACATTTGTCATCCATTGAAATGATTGTAAAGTACAGTTACAGTACTACCAGTACACCACACTACTTGTTGATAGCAAACCCCTAAGTAACATATGTGCACATTCATCAATATAGGCGGCATACTGCTGTACTACACTATACATGTTGCTAGGTATGCACTTATATCCTGTAAAACACATACGACCCAGGCCATGTTACAGGCATACCCCCACACGCACATCAGACATACCTACAACACACAAAGGTATGGCAACCCAGATGAGCTTTACCTGTGTACCATACAGTACTGTGTGTCAGCACTTACAAAACCTTCTGCCTGAAGTATGTAATGTGTGTGGACTACAGGTAACAAACAAAACAGTGTTTCAAAGCAATGTGGATATACACCATACTGTGCTGTTTAGGCCTTCAGCTTCAGGTAGTACTACAGTTCATACGGGATTTGTATTCACTACTGTTAACAATCAATGAGCATACATGTACTGCTTTAGCCTACAATGGCACACTCTAGTCAACACCATGGGACTATGTCATACCGTATACCATATTGCTTTTGCTGCCTAGCAATAGCATACATATCTTTTGCTGGGATCAGAGCTAGAACACTACATACCATGATATAAACATTTACCCACTAGGCTATCACACATATACACAATGTTGACACATTCACCTACACATTCACCATCACACTCAGTCAACCTCACATAACAATTAATGCAACATGTACATGTGTGTGTGTATCAGGTCATAGGTGGCTCATAGGCTATTAGGCATAGGGCCTATAGAAGCCTAGCCATATGGTACCCTGCCCTTCAACACCCATGCAATTTAAGTTCATGTGCCCCTGTCATGCAGAGCCACAGAGGTGATTCCCGGGTTGTATTTCCTATGTCATATCCATTCATCATGATTATTCATGATGACTGCTAATGAGGACCTTTCTTTGCTATTGATAGGTAGTTAGTTCCAGGGTATGGTATGTGTCTGAGATGAGAATGTACCACTCCAGCATGTTCTGCTTTTTGACATTACAAGGGTTAGATTAGTACAGTGTGTAGCTTGTAGGGATTTTGATCTGTTGACATGGAGCATGTCCAACAACTGTGGGTTTGGCATAGCTTTGTATGTTAGGCAGAGGTTGGCTCTGGATGGGCGGTATGTGACACAGTGTAGCTGTGGTTTTGGAAGACAGTCTGCATAGGGCATCTGTTTGAGTCTGGTAATACTCTTTGTGGTGTTTGTGCCTGGCGTCTACAGTTGCTGTAGATGTCTTCTGAGGTACATACCAAAAGGCCCATTGGACTCTATGATGGGTTCCATGACTGATGAGTAGAGCGGAACACTGACCTCTCATTCCATGTATGACACACCTTTTGTGATGACATGTGGACCGTACACAGTTTACATGACTAGTGTGGCACTGTGATTATTAAAAGGGACACTACTGTCAACCTGTGTCCCATGGTCTCTTATCACACTTTTGGTGTTGAGTAGACTACCACCTATGTGGTAGTTCATGGGTACAGGGTTTTTAACAAAAAGGATGGCAATACATTTACAACATTGAGCTTGAGCGTACATATAAACATCCATTGGTGTACATACAGATTTACATGTAGGCACATATACAGGCCACCTTTCATGGTGGGAATATCAATTATGCAAGGGTTGAGAGAGATACAGTTATGTAATAATTTTACACAGTCTTGTGCAGAATGCATTGAGGGTATTCTCAGGCCATGTATCTTTAGCAGGACTCCCTGTTTGGAAGGCTATAAACTTAACAAATCATACCCACAGCGTTTAAACACCACATGTCATATACCAGCACTGCATGCTGTCTTGTTTGCCACACACTACAACCTACATGAAAATATGCACATAACAACCTTCACCAACATATATATGTCCACCCTTCACAAACAGTTGCAGTATGTACCTTGCTCTATGCACATGTTAAGATGCTAATATATCTGACACATAAATATCTCTACATATATATTGTACGTCTGTAGACCTGACGGATGGCCTGTTGGGCCTTGCTACAACATGAACAGTTGTCACATGTGTGCATGACAGTAATATTACAGGGAGTATTTATAGCTGCTAATGCTACATTACTATACTAGCCTGGTACAGCAGTTGCCAATGCTAAGCTCCACATTATATGACTGTCATCCATGTGTTACTCTGTCACATCCATGTTTATATAGCTGTTTGCACTACTCCCCCAGACAGCCATTATACACAGTACTTGTACAGAACACAAATGACATGATCGGATGTTTGACATTAGATGCTGAGCTACATATGTCACAGTTATGTCCCACTGCACACAGCTACACGCTAATTTGTCCATGGCAGTAGTCATGCATGGCATCAGTGCATGCATACCTATTGCTGCCACATATGCATGTTTCAAAGTATTTACAGTACTCTTCATAAACATCTACTACTTGCAAATCACATTTGTGTCACATACCTGTTTGCCACTTTTAGGTCCGTCTGTGTATGTTTTATATTGACAATTTTTTTTTTGGTGTTACTTAAGTAACGATTGCTTCTACTTAATTCCTTTTGCTTATTAATTAAGGTTTTTTTTTTTTTTTTTATTTAATATATTTGGTTGCTGATTCATTCGAGTATTTTTACTTAATTAAACCTTTGTGTTATTAAGTAATAACTAGTATTTACTCATCCAAAAGTTCTGTGAAGCTTTATCACGTGCAATGTAATGATTGCATGTGGGGATAGCAAGTACAGTCTGCTTTTATAGGTATCTGCACATGTGCATGTGATGACCTCTGCACCAATTGGTGCCCAGCATTTGGTAAATGCATACAGCCTGCTGTGTGGTAATTGCAGTACTCACTGTCATAGCAACCCAATGCTATAAATTGCTAAGTTTTGTAGGCGTAGCCCTTTCAGATTTCCAGAGTGGGGCCCATACTTGTTTGCTGTGGACACTGTTGTTTAAGTCAGAAGGTTGGTATACTTCTTATATCTGAAGCTAGAGGTGTAGACAGTGATGTACATGTTGTACTCAGACCTGACTATTGCCACTTCCAGTACAGAGCTATCAGTGTAGAGTTTAACTCACCCCTACAAATGCTTACACAAGATATATGTGAGTATGTACTTTCTTTTCTACTTATGTAATTGACTGCCATACAAAAGTAGTTACTGAGAAGTATTCTTTTGACACATGAACTGTTTGTGGACTGTTATACTGTGCATATTGATGTAGTCACTTCTGCAGGGTTTGTGTATTTTTATTGTTGACATTAGCACAGGAGTCTCAGGTAAACTGGACAATTCCACTACTGAGTATGTCTACCTACATCCTTGGTTGACCCTAAACACACATATTTAAAATATGGGGGGGGTGTGCAGACATACAGAGAGCATTATGTCTTATTGTGTGAGTGTTATCTTACTGGACTTAATGGATTGGTGTGTACCTGTTGGTTTATCAAGTCAGGTGTTCTGTCTGCATAGTTCCCAACTGTGAACCTATCCAGATGGTAGCCAGATGTTAGCCTGTTATTCTTTGTCTGTGCAACCCACAGGTGTTTTCAGCACTGGTACAATGGCATTGTTACAGTCAGTTGCTACCAGTACATGGCTAGATCCTTTGGTGTTTCTATGTTGTACTCCTACATAAAGGTATGCTTGTGGAAGTCCTCACAAAGCTATTTGCAGAGTGTGTAACAGCAGATGAGCTGATATGCCTGTGTGTTTGTGCCTCTGCCAGGCCTATGAAACACTCAGATACATATTTTCTTGGAGACAGGGATAGGGAAAGTTAAAAGTGTGGTACACCTTCCAACTAATAGAGACAGTAAGTGTAGACTTGAGTGAAGCAGTGCATATGGATTAGTACTACTTTTATGAAGTACAAGCGGTGTCTACTGTTATTATTGTGATTATTCATTGTGTAATACAACACCTCTCTGACTAATGTCTGTACTTTTCAGAGGGATTCAGAGGGACACAGCTAAAATATGTTTCACAATCAGGAAGTATGGCCTCTGCCCTAATCAGATATGCCAGCGTTTGTCCAGCTATGATACTGTGTGGGGGTTGTAAAGTGCCTCAATAACATTATTTGCTGCTAGATTGGCTGCTTCTTTTATCACAGTCATGTAATGCAATTCCACAACAATTGCTGGTAAAGATCCACAAAACAAGCTTTGTGTTATGGCCTTTCTATTTTGCCTTTACATTCACTCATTGTTTTGCATGATATATTTATTTCAGCACTAAGTTATTGTATGTCTGCTGTGGTTTAGTGGTACTTCATGCAGTCAAGTGTGTCCAAGGTCTGGGGTTCGAGACTGACAGAGGTGTTTTATTTTGCTGCTGAACAGAACAAGGGCCCTGACATACAGAGTGATTAAGGCACTTTTAAGCAGTTGTAAGCAGGTTTGCGCGGGTTTGCGTGACACTTAGGTGATGCTAAGCTTAGCGCAGACATGTGCAGACTTGCTCAAACCCGCTAACTACTGCTTAAAAGTGCTTACTCCCGCTAACCCTCACGCTAATTTCTTTGAAAGAAAAGAAAATGGGGAGATAGGAAAGTGGTGAAAAAGGGGGCACAAAGAGGGAAAGACAGTGGGGAAAACAGCTTGGGATGTGCAGGACGGGTGTAGGGAATGCCCATAGCTGCCCATTTCTTTACCAGCAACAGCTGTGCATATGTTACAAATTTGGAGTGAAATTTGAAACCTTCAACCCCAGAGAGGGGTGAGGACAACAAAGTATGTTGTAATGCCAATTCTAATTATCAGTTTACATGTCCAGCAGATGTGTACAAAATGGGCAGCTATGTATGGGGTGTAATTTTTTTGTGGGAACAGATTGCCCTTTTTTTTTGTTTTTTTTTCAGGTGAGAGTGGAATGTGAGGTAGAGGAAGTAGGTATATTTGGGGAGGTAGGTTGGGGAGGTAAACAGACAAGACAAACAAGACGCATACAGGGGCGGAGTATGACACATGGGGTGGGTGAACACAATTGACGGGGATGGATGTTTGGAAATTGCAAGCCCATGAGCCCACAGATGGTAACAGTGGGACTGAGATTCCCACCCATGGGCAGTCACCACTGCACCTTCACAGCCCCGAGGGTGGCTGTGCTGGGGGCTGCATAGGAGGGGTAGGCTCACCCATGAGTTGTGCCACTCTTGCCTCAAGCTGGCATTGGGGATCAGCGACTAAAAGCTGGATCTCCCTACTCACCACTACCTGGACCCTTCAGAGTGTGACAGGTGGCCCTTCTCCACCCACGCTTGCAGGGGGGGATGAGCCCCATCCCCTGCAGCGCTGCCACCCAAAGGTGGCACAGGACCAACAGAGGAGGGTAGCCCGGGCTGGGCACCGGACCTGCTGGTGCCAGGTGCAATTGCCAGCTGAGGAGGGACAGGTGGGTCCGCTGGGACTGGCCTTCCCATAAGTTCTGTGATTAGGTGTGTTTAATTTCAACATAGACAACAGCATTCCAAATTAGGTGTAACAGCATGCAGTAATATTCCCATTAACCCAACACACCAGGGTTCCAACAGTTGAACAGCAAGCATAACACATGCATATATTGAATGACAGTGGACATTACAACAGCATGCAGGGATGATTGGTGGCAACAGGCCAGCAAGATTGTGGTGTTTGAACAGGGCACATGCATCAAAGAAAATGCAGATTTTTATAGAACAATTGGACATATGTCCCAAGAAATGTTTTGAGATTAGACATACCCATTGAGGTGTGGAATTGCATTGTTTATGCACATAGAGTAGGGTGTAAAAAGAAACCTCCATTAACATCTTATAAGTACCTTTACTCTACACTACATTCCTATTGACTGCAGGTGTATATCCCCTACATGTATTATTACAATAGGCAACGTGCATTAGATTGTGTAATGGGTTTGGCTAGTTCATTATATACCCGACCTATATCTGACATACTAACTGTCCAAGATGCAGATGTTACTGCTACATAGTTATATTTTATATTTATATTTCTGTATCTACATATCTGGATGTCTTCACATGACAGTTTCAGTTAAATTTCTACAGAACCGTACATTTCATGTAGCACACTCACATTTCTGGGGAACACCTTGACAAGCTACTCATGTGCCAGATTTACCTCTGCATGCCAGCCATTTAACAACTGTTGAGGACTGTATATATATGCTTCACAGCTACTGGCACTTCCTTCATCCACTTTATATGGGACTGCACAACTGTGGGTTGACAGCACTTAATACAACAGTACTATTTATTTAATGTAAGGGTACAACAACATTTCAAAGTAAGTCACACAGACACACTCCAAGTATTATACCTTTATTAATTACATTAAACACTCTTTTCTACAGGCTCTCTCCTTTATTTGATATTACAGTGCATACGGAAGACCTATTCAAGGCATATTATACCTTTATTGATAGGTTACAACACTCTTTTTCAGGCTCGCTCACTTATTTTATATGACAGTACATGCAGAGATAGTATTCCAGACTTATTTTACCTTTATTAATGGGTTACTACACTCTATTTCTGGCTCTCTGGCTTATGTTATATAACAGTACATGCAGAGAAATTATTCAGGGCATTTTATAGCTGTATTATTGGGCTACAACACTTTTTTCATGCTCTCTCACATATATTATATAACAATACATGCAGAATAATTACTAACCTGCCTGGTGGCACAGCCTTAGCAGTCTATCTGCATAGGCTTGCTGATTCACAGCATGGACACCTGCAGCTGTGAAGTAAATGAAGGGATATTGAGACATACCTATTCATTATATAGACTATATTAGCATGTCTTACATACTGCATTCCATGACTACCTACTCAGTAGTGGGGCATCTTGCATATGACGGGCCTCCTGGATCCATTGGTTCAGTAAGTCTTGCTTCCATCTCTTCAGGTCTGCATGGTGGTGACGGACCTGCTCACCAGTCCGAGGGACGCCTGTGGCATTGGTGAGATCATGAGCCAACTGGTTCCAAGCCTCTGCCTTATACTCCATCCCTTGGAACTGGTCCTGCAGGAGTCGAGACTCATGACAATGGACAAGGAGCCAAACCATGTATTTTGACTCCTTGATGCCCCAGCGTTGCGCTCGAAAGCGAGTACCCTCTCCAGCACTAGACATTCTAACTGGAGATGGGAGCTACAATGAGTTATGGCGAGTATTCCCGCCTATGGAGCTTAAATATGCTGCATTTCCCGCACTTTCTTGCGATTGGCTGTTTTTGAAAATTCTTGGCTGACTGCAGACCTGCTTAGCAATGGTTAATATACCATATATAAATATATGCATGCTAACAGTGGATTTTTATCCTAAGCTGTCATGGCTTAGTGGTTTAGTACTTTGATTATGGTGCACAGTGTCTCGGGTTTGAACCTTGTCATAGCTTTTTATTTTACTACTGTCCAGACAGGCTAGGGGGTGTGGCTGTGTTTAGGCAACTTTGCTCTACATTGCTCCACATTGCTCCATGTTGCCCAACGTTGCCTGACGTTGCTCCACGTTGCCCTACGGTGTGCTGGTTAGCATGGTGCGCAGCTCCGCACAAACCTATTGTGCTGGGTAGAGTGCTGCTTAGCTGTGGGCAACTAGTTTGCACTGGGTAAGGCACTGCTTAGCTGTGGGCAACTAGTTTGTGCTGGGTAAGGCACTGCTTAGCTGTGGGCAACTAGATTGTGCTGGGTAAAGTGCTGCTTAGCTGTGGGCAACTAGATTGCACTGGGTAAAGCGCTGCTTAGCTACGGGCATTTATATGTCAAGATCCTTCTTACATTTCTATATATACATTTTGTTCACTGATACATAGGCCATTTCAATGCTTTTTAGTAATATTTTAGTCATATATGTCAGGAATTATTTCATATGCTAATTTAAAACATAAAATAGAGAGGGGAGTGGCAGGACTCGAACCGTGAATGCCTCCTCTTTGTGCGAAGGCTCTACCACTATGCTATTGCTATTTGGATTGATTTACATAAACATTTGTTATTATGCTCTTCAATGTTGACATTGCTAACTGCAGCTAAGCTATGGGCACACCCGCGCAAACACGCGCAAATACGGGCAGCTATATCGGGAATTATAAAAAAAAAAGTTTTACATTTTATAACTATACTGGGGGTTTACAATGTGAGGGAGTGTAGTGTTGGGTATGTTGACATTTGAGCAGACTCACTCATGTGTGTTGACATTTCACAATTCAGACACTTGCAGGGGCATGGACCTTAGGACTGCTAGGCAGTCAGACATGCCCCCTGCCTTCCTGCATGGTCGGTGTTAGAGTGGAGTCAGCATGCCCTCATGAATATGCATAGCATGGCACACTGACGTCAGACCGTTCAACTGCAGTTTCCGAGTAAGACTTATTTAGTCTTACACGGAGGTTTCATGAATCTGGGGGTTGTTCTTTGAAACTGGTCAGGCTATGGAAAGCTTTTTAGGGGCCTATGGAAAAAAACAGATTTTTCATGGTCAGAATATGTGATATAAACGTTTTCAGGCAAACACAAAAAGAACTTTGATTCAGTTTAGAACTGAAGTGTAAGCAAAAGAACCGAGTGAATATTTATTAAAAATATGTAAAGAAATGTTGGACACTACTAAAATCTATGATGAAAGGATTATGGACTAATGGTTGGGAATGTGGAATAATTTTGAAAATGGAAAAAGACAATGTAATACACATACTATTATTAATGCACATGACAATAGAGGTTTTGTAAGGTACAAAGGACAACAAAGACTTGCTATTTCATAGATTCATAGGTAGGTGCAAGGCTATTGGCCCTAGGGCCTATATAAGCCTAGCCAAAAAGGTACCCTGGCTTTTGCCACCCAATAAAATTATTTTCATGTGCCCCTGTTGAGCAGAGCTACAGAAGTGATCCCTGGGGTGAATTTCCAATTTCCCATCCAATCATCAAGATTTTTCTTGAAGAGTGCTAATGAGGGGCTTTGTTTGATATAGATAGGTAGTTTGTTCCAGAGTATGGGAAGTCTCTGGGACAGGAATCTATCCCTCCAGCATGTTCTGTTTATTGTGGTGACAAGGTTTAGGTCCCTAGAGCATGTAGCTCGGAGGGATTGGGATTTCTTTACGTGGAGCATGTCCAACAGCTCTGGGTTTGACATAGCTTTGTATGTTAGGCAGAGATCGCCTCCCACTCAAGACTGAATCCAGTTTACCCCTGCTTGTCACCCGCCAGGTATGGAAACCCCCTGTGAAGCTCAACAAGTTCCTAATCAAAACAAAACCAGACTGGATCAAGCAATCCATGAGATGAACATCATTTTGCCAATAAGTTGCTACCAGTGACTACAAAACACAGGATCTACAAAGGTTTCCTAGACCAATTAAAAAAAAAAGGACTATCCCACTACAAGCAGTATAATTTCAACAACATTTGTCTTGGAAAATCATCTGCCCAGTTGCCGGATGCCATTTTGGATACCTTTGACCCCTAAACATCATGTTGCTTGTTCCAGCATTTCAGCTTACCATCTGGGTGGGAGGATAGACAAATCAGTGGGAATAATGAATGGAAATTAATATTAAAGATTTTTTTATTTTAATTGTTTGGAAACTACAACATACCGAAGTGAATGGCACATCTCATTGTGAGTTTGTGGTACAAGACTAGTCTTTATTATGATTTTTAGCAGTTGGTAGGACTTTGTATGGATAGGTTGATCCAGTTCCTAGGCTGGTTCTCCCTGTGTTCTACTTGCCAGGCAGGGCTAGTTCTGCCTCCACAGGTTGAGTTCCTGTCTGCTCATGCTTGGTGATAAGGCGTTTGGCCATTGAGGGCCGTGTATGTCTGGTGGTCTTTGTTTATGCTAAAATGTACTAGAGTGTAGTTCTCTTATGAAGTTGAAATTGGATATTTTTCATTTTATATTGGGGAACTTAACAGATTCTTTATATGTTATTGATTTTTATTGGTTGTGTCTTGTATGAAATCTGTAACCAGGTCTTTTGTTTTAGTTAGTATATTTTCAGGTTCAGAAACTATCCTGATGTATTTTTGAGTTATACTGAACGGTGATCTCAGTTCGCTGCTGGTTTTACTGTTAAGTTAGAATGGTAGTAGGAGTAAATGACGAGACCGGAACTGGCATGAGGAACTTATGCTTCGATTAAAATGAAGAACATGACCAGGTGTTACTGCTAAAGTGATCATTTAATTAATGAATGTGACAAAAAATATGCTATTTATGTGGTCAGACAGGCCACAATGCAAAGAAATGTGAAATGAAATGTAAGAAATGTGGTAATACTGGATATAGAGGGTTAGACTGTGAAGTAGAACTCCAAGAAAATGAAAAAGAAAATGAACATGAAAATGAAAATGAAGATGAAATTATACAAAAAAGAGTTAGAAAATGTTGTACAAGAACACACAACACAACAATAAAAACATAGAAGTACTACTTAAATTTAAGGGGAAAAGTGAAGGAAAAAGAAAAAGAAAGAGAGACAGATGAAACAATTGGGAAAGAGTCAGAGTGGCATATAATAAAAGGCAAGAAAAAATCAATAGAAAAGAGAGTTAGGGAAAGAAAAAAAATTAAAAATATAATGGTTAAAGAGAACGAGAAAGGTAAGGGAGAAAAATATTCTAATAACTGTTCTATAAAGCTGAAAATATTAGCTTTGAATGTGAACAGTATGAAGAATACTAAAAGAAGAATTAGTATTTTAAAATGGTATGCTGCAGTAGATGCTCAAATAATAGTGTTAGTAGACATTAGAATGTTAACAGAAGAAGAATAGGTGCAAACAGAAAAACTTTGGAATGGTACTGTTATTTTGAACATAGGCAATGAAACATGTTCAGGTATATATATATATATATATATATATATATATATATATATATATATATATATATTATGCCAAGAAAAATAAAAAAAATAGATATTACAATAGTAGAACTGGGTCAAATAACAGTAGTGGATATAAGATAGAAAAATATGTATATAGACTAATAGCTTTATTTGCATATGTAACAAAAAAGAAAGAGAAACAATGTTCAAAAGTATACATAATTATGTTTGTGTTAACATGGATATAATAATGACAGGTGACTTTAATTGTAATTTGAGAAATAAAAAGAATAGTTGTGATGCTAAAATGATTACTGAAATTATGAAAAATGGGGAGACAAAGATGGCCGCCATTCTGTAGACACTGTACATCTACAGCTCTCCAGATACTCGGAATAAAAATCAACCCTGAGATTATACTACAAGATTTTTTGTATTAATCGTTGGATATAACTATTCTACTACAATCAAACATTGCCTGAGAGGTAAAAGAACATAAGGAAACTAATTAAATTCACAGGATTAGAGCTGATTGTCTGCCTGACTCTGAACAGAGTATTAAACAAAGGAACTGTCTGACTTCTGTTTCACGATGTCAAAAGAGGAAAAAAGCATGGAAACAACAATAACTAAAACCAAATTATCAGCACTGCAGTAACCAGAAAAAGATTCAACAATCAAAAGGCAGAAAACTGTAAAACAACAGGAACTTTTAAAAGCCGGAATGACAAATAAACCGGATCAACTGGCTAACATGGAAGACATCAAAACTGCTTTGTTGCCCATACAAGAAGCTTTAAAAGAACTTTCAAACCAGGTACTTTCTTTTGGTGCCACATGCAGTCAAATTCTTGAAAGGATGGATAAATCAGAAGCTAGGATATCCGAAAATGAGGACAGAATAACATTGCTTACATAAAAAACAGATATTCATGACCTGGACATTCAATCTATGCAAAACAAGATTCTGGACTTGGAGGCAAGATCCAGAAGGAACAACATAATTATTAGAGGAATTCCTGAAACTATTCAATATAATGATTTAATGTCTACCATTATACAAATACTGGAAATATTGTTCAAGGACTTTGATATGGCTAAGCAAATTGTTATAGAAAGAGCCCATAGAGCTCTCAGAGAAACACAAGCCTCAAATATTCCTAGACCGGTTTATGTCAAAATTCTCAACTACCAGGATGTAAATAAAATAATTCTAACTGTTAAAAAGAATGGAGGTTATGTTATGTGGCAAAATAATAGAGTTTCTATGGGACAGGATTTACCATTGCAAATAAGACAAGTCAGACAAGCATTAGCTCCATACTGCAAGTTCCTTATTGAAAAGAATATTAAATTCCAGATGAAATACCCTAACACATTATTTTTTACAGTTGATGGATCCAAATATTCCATTTCTACAAAAAAAGAAGCAAAACTTACCTTTTTGAAGATTTTCAAATCCCTCCCAACTTCGGAAGCTTAACTCGACCATTCAGTCTGTTTACAGCAATGTGGATAATGGGATTCCATGCCTACTATACCTCGAGGCTCCAAAATCCTTTGTTTGTTCTTTCTTCTTCACCATGCCCCTTGGTTAATAATTAACTAGTTTTTTTTGCAGGTCCAGCTTGTTTACGAAGATTCCACAAACTTTTACAGCTTCTACGAACTGTGTTCCTTCGGGAGGCAACAGGAAGTCCTTTAGATGCTGCTGAGGGTCCGCTTTCGTTGTGGCACATCTGGAAGTCCGTCCGCGTAATGGTTCCCCCTTCGCGAATTTGAATACAAGATTTCATGACCAGGAAGTAGATAGAGCTCTGTAGAAGAAGGGGAACCTACTGGTAATGTAAAACGAGGCTTTGTGGACTTTTAATGTATGTTTCAACTTTTATTTCTGTAAAAGGGAATGTGAATTCATTCAGGTAGGATTTAAACTGAATATTAATGTAGTGGTCAAAATGTGTCATTTAACTAATATGGTAGAAGTAATATAAAGTTATCATAGTTATTATGTTTTCCTAGGTAGTTTGCCTGAATGTGGATGTGCTAATAATATTGTACTGTACTGCAATATTTATTCTCCTGCTTTTAGATTGTGTTTTAATACTGTAAATGTTTAGATACAAAGGGGTTTTAATGCTGGGATAGTTAGTAAATTAAAAGCACATAATATATCCTGGCATCTCTAGGAAAATGAAGGTTATTTTTCTGATGTGGTTCTGAATGTTTTGGGAACTGTGCTATTTAGATATTATTTTATATATTTAAATATAGTATCTGCTAAGCATAGTTAATGCTACTTGTATTCATCAATGATGCTGTCATCACAATGTTAAATAAATTAGATTAGATAAACAATGTCAGATTTAATGCTTTAAATATAAATTAAACATATAGTGAATTATCTTGAAGTCAATAACATTACTGTTTAATAGGAGTACTGTCATAGATCTGTTTAGGTTAGATTTAAATAAGATAATTAGATATTCTAGGGTAATATAACCAAATTATAGAGCTAATAATATATGTTAACTATTAGAGAGGTAGAATAGTAATTTTGAATGTAAGGAATATCATTTGTGTTAACTAAATAATGTGTTCAAGAGCTGTAGATAGATACCAGTGTTTAGTAGGGAATGTTTTGGTTAGGTTTTATAGAGTTAGATGTAGTTATTATAGGTTTTTTGCATGTTTTTAGTGTGTTATTTTGTAAGATAAAGAACAGATATTTAGTAATGATGTGTACCAATAGAAGTTTATACAGTGTAAAAAAACTATGTATGTCCTGGTCCAGGGGAATAGTGGATAGGCACTGGTTAGGGATGGGACGTCAAGATTGCTTCCAGATATTATATATTGTGCTAATACATCTGAATCTACTATCGTCTTTCAATTTTAAAATATACTTTAAAGTTTTAAAAATCTTAGTATGTGGATAATAGACTCATGGAATGTTAAAGGGTTCCAGAACTTGAAAAAAAGGAAATTATTTTTTCATTTACTCCTCCAGTCAAAAGCATGTTTTATTTTATTACAAGAAACTCATTTGACTAATGATCAATGGACTGCCCTTAAAAATAAGAAATGGATCAGAGAGGTGGTAGCTTCGGAAGGGACAACTAATAGTGCAGGGGTGGCGATTATTATTAAAAGTCAGTACCAAGAGAAAATCCTAGATTTTAAAATGGACAAAGAGGGAAGATGGTGTTATATGATTCTTGTATCCAAACTTTACGATAAACCAGTGATACTTGTTAACATATATGCCCCATGTACCAATCAACAATTTTTCATAACATCACTTTATTTTATCCTGAATCAATATAATAATTACTATATAATAATAGGAGGTGACTGGAACACATACCAATACCCTAAATTAGATAAATCAAGCTCCCATAGGTCCTTTAATAACCAAGCAGTGATAGCACTACAGGAATTTCATAGGTTCATAGGTTCATATGTTCATACTAGGCTATCTGCCCTAGGGCATTTATAATCCTAGCCAGAGTTGTGTGGCTTTCACCACCCCTTAGGTTGAAGAATACTATACCCATTAGTTTGCCGTGCCTCTGTCCAGCAGTGATACAGAGATGATCCCCGGGGTAAACCTACGATCTCCCATCCACTGGTCAAGATTCCTCTTGAACAGAGCCAGCGAGGTGCTCTGTCTCACATGGACCGGGATTCTGTTCCACAGCATAGGGAGTCTCTGGGTGATGAATCTGTCCCTCCAGCACATCCTATTTATATCCGTGTTGAGGTTTAAGTCTCTTGCTCTTGTGGCTCTGGTGGATTTTTTGAGGTGGAGCATGTCCATTAATTCCGGGTTGGACATGGCCTTGTATGTCAGGCACAGGTCACCTCTGAGCAGACGGTTATGCGACTGAATAGAGCTGGAGTTTCTTCAGTCGGGCAGCATATGGCATATTTTTGAGCCCCTTTATCCTTTTGGTGAGGAACTTTTGGGGTCTTTCCAATTGCTGCAGGTGTCGGGTAAGACACATTCCGAATGGGGCATTGTACTCAATCATTGGTCTGATAAGTGAAGAGTACAGGGGAACAATGACCTCCCTTGATCTGGATGTGAATCCCTTCATAATCAGGTGGGCAATGTAGAAGGTCCTCCTAACCACTTTGGCAATGTGAGTGTCAAAAGAAAGGTTACTGTCAGCTTGGGTCCCCAGGTCCCTGATAACTCTTCTGTGCTTAATGGATTGCCACCTATGTGGTAACTTGGGGTTACCTTGTTTTTACCAAAGGGTATGACTATACATTTTTTGGCGTTTAGCTTAAGGCCATGGCTCTGGCACCAGTTATCCATTTCTATGAGACCTCTCTGAAGGATATCTGTGTCTGATGGATTTTCAACTATGGCGCCCAGTTTGCAGTCATCTCCAAACTTTGCCAGCCACAATCCTCCTATGTTTGCCTGCACTTCTGAAAAGTAGATGCCGAACAAGAGGGGGCCCAGGACTGAGCCCTGTGGGACACCGCTTGTGACCGGCTTGGAGTCTGACATGTCACCAGCAACTCTAACCCTGTGGGTTCTGTCCTTGAGCCAGTTTGCAACCCATCTTGTGACATATGGGTTTACATTTAAGCTGGTGAGCTTTTCTATGATACCCGAGTGGGGTATTGTGTCGAAAGCTTTTGCAAGGTCAAGGTAGGCTGTGTGAACTGCCTTACCCTCATCAATGGCCTTGGTGACTGTTTCAAAAAAGTCGACCAAGTTCAAGAGGCATGATCTGCCCTTGACAAAGCTGAATTGGGTAGGATCCAATGTCTGTAGGTCCCCTATGTCTTTATTTATGAGTTCCATTATGATCCTCTCCATAGCTTTGCAGACCAGGCTTGTTAAGCTTATGGGGCAGTAATTACCAGGGTCCGTAGAAGCACCGCCTTTGTGGAGTGGGATCACAGTTGCCATACGCCACTCTTTGGGTACATATCCTGTGGTAAGGCTAAGATTAAACAGCAGCCTTATGTGTGGGTTTAGTTCCTCATTGAGTTCATGTAGCACACAGCCGGGGACACCATCCGGTCCCATTGATGCTGTGTTTTTAGCTTTAGAGAGAGCAGCTCTCACCTGGGCATTTGAGATGATTGGGAGGCTACACTCTGCTGGGATAGATATTTCTCCTTTTGGGGGAGGGAGGGAGAAATTTTCACTGAACCTGTCTGCCAGTATGTTTGCAATGTCTGTGGGTTCAGTGATTTTTGTATCATTTTGGACTAATTCTGAGCATATCTGGGAGTTTCCACCCAGATTTCTAACATAGCTAAAGAAGGCCTTATGATTGTCTTTTGAGTCCTTGGCGATTTTTCTCTCAAAGTTGGCCTTGGATGATTTTATGAGTGATCATAGTTTTTTACTAGTATTGATCAGAGATGTCTTCCCTTTAAAACAGATTTTAAATTATATGATCCATTTAAATACAATAAGAATCAAATGAATGCAAATAACTTTACATTTTATTCAAGTTGTCATAAAATGTGGTCCAGGATCGACTTTTTTCTAATTTCAGACGCACTAATGTTTTTTGATCCCTATACATACATACAAGCTCGACATTTGTCGGATCATTCTAGGATCACATTAACTTTCAATAAGGACGCTAGTCATAAGATACATTTTAGAGGTTATAATTGGACATTAAATCCATATTTATTGAATAAAGAAGATGTAATAAAAGAAGTTCAGGAGTCCTTTAACCAATTACTAGTTAATCTTTCGGAACACCGTCATCCGTCTGACATAGAATGGGCAACTACCAAAGCGCAAATTAGAGGAATGTTTCTCCAAAAGGCTACTTATTGCAAGAAATTACAAGTGAGAGACATACAAGAATTGGAAACTAAAATTAAATTACTGGATCAGGATCTAATTGGGAATTATAGTAAACAAACTGAAACGGAGTTATTAAAATGTCAGAAGGACCTTTTTTTACTACAAAACAGTAAATTATCATTTTATGAACAGAAAATGCTGGTAAAATATGCCAATCACATACAGACCCCTTCAAAAACATTAGTACGTATCATTAATCAATCGAAAATACCTTCTCAAATCTCTGAAATACACTTTAATAATAAAACATATACCAATACTGAAGATATCATGAAGGCATTTGAACTAATATTTTCTCAAGTATATGGTAAACAGCAGGAAGTAAATATAAATAAGAGTAATAATGATTTTCTGCAGAAAATTATCTTTCCGAAGATTGGTGATGAGCTTCATATGAACTTAGTTAAACCAATTTCTTCAGAGGAGATAACTGATGCAATTAAGAAGTTTAAGCCATATAAAGCTCCGGGACCGGAGGGTTTGACCATGGAATTCTATAAAACTTTTAGTGATATATTGGGGAAAATACTTCCACAGGTATTTAACTATATAATTAACAATAAAATTACTGACCCGCACTTTAATGCTTCGAAAACTATTCTTATACCGAAAGAGAATGCTGATTTACAAAACCCGGATAACTATAGACCTATTTCACTTTTGAATATAGACATGAAAATTATGACATCGATTTTGGCTAATAGATTGAAGAAGGTAATTAACCTGATAATATCAGAAGAACAAGCCGGTTTTATAAATGGCAGACAAACTACAGATAATACGTTATCACTTCATACACTGATTTCTTATGCCACTCACAGGAACTTTAATGCGTATGCACTCATAATTGACGTGCAAAAAGCTTTTGATAGAGTGAACTTAGAATGTTTGTTTGATATTTTAGCATGTTTTAATATACCGCAAGAATTCATTTTAACTTTAAAAAAACTATATAATAATCCTTATACAAATCTAGTTATTAATAGGAATCTCTCAAAAAGAATTCATATTAAGAATGGTACCCGCCAAGGATGTCCGTTATCTCCTATATTATTCAATCTATATTTAGAACCATTATTTCTACATATCAAACAAAATATTTTTCACAATGCTCCAATAATTTATGGTACGAAGATTTCCATGGCTGCTTTTGCGGACGATCTGAATATTTACTGCACAACACCTGTTTCAGATATTAAGAAAATATTAAAAGCTGTGGAAGACTTTGCAAAAATATCTAACTACAAAATAAATTTAAAAAAACCCAAGGTATTCCCATTAAAGACACCTACACCCTTCTTGCTTTTACCATTGGTAGGGCAGGTAAAATCCGAAGAAAAAATAAAATATTTAGGGGTTGTTTTTTCAACAGATAATAGAGACTTTTATGTAAATAATGTTAAGTTAATTTGAGAGCAGACAGTCTCTGATTTAAAAAGATGGGATAATCTGAAATTACCAATAATGGCAAAGACCTCAATTATTAAAATGAACATACTTCCCAGAATATTATATATCTTTAGAGCTACTCAAGTTCAAATTTCCAGGAAATTCTTCAAACAACTTCATACAGAATTAGCTAGATTTGTATGGGAACCTAGAAAAGTAAGGATATCTTATGACAAACTGATGACTCTGAAAAACAGGGGTGGGTTGGAACTACCGAATTTTGAAACATATTATTTAATAATAAATGCTAATAGAATTCTAAGAGTAGTTAACTTTGATAGGATCAATTCAAAATAGGCTCCTAAGTGGTTGATTCTAAATCATAAACATGTTGCTGGTCTGGGTATTAATTGTAAAGCATTACCTTTTTTAAATAAAGATACCCTTAAAATGTACGCTTTGATAGAGCATATCAGAATATATATAATATCAGTACAAAGTCTGTTTAACTCACTAAATCTTTTACAATATATGATGATTTTTTCAACCATTTCATAAAAACCCGAATTTGAAAATTGGTAATCAGTTGATAGACCTTAAGAAATTCCCACTTATAAGTAACTTAACCATACTCGATTTATATCCCTTTCTAGGTATCTCAATACATAACATACTAAGAGAGATGGATCTCCCTAACTTGTATTTAATTATAATAAGACAGTTAAAGGACTTATCAATAAGCTATTAAGGTAATAGGAATTTCAAAATTAAAGAAGAAGATTTAAACATTTGCCTAAATGTATGGCAAACTTTAACACAGGAATGTAAATATATAACAGCGTCATATAGTTTGATGAAAGATGTGAAATACAATAATCAAATACTTTTATCGAAATACTGGAAGGAGAAATTGTTAATGATTGAAGATAGTAAAATAGTGAGAGCAATTAACTTAACCTTAAAATCAGTGTCCCTTCAAAAGTTATTATTTACTCAGTTGATGATATTTAATAATGCGTATTATACGCGTCTCACTTTACATAAATTTAACTCAAAAAATTCACCCAAATGCCCATATTGTATAGATCAAATGGCTAACCTTTTACACATGTTCTGGAGTTGTAAATGTGTTTTAAAACTCTGGAATTCTTTGAAATTCCAACTACAAAAAAATGGGATATCAACAGTCTACACTTTCTTGGGAGTTTATGATTCTGCATATTCCGCCAACTAATTTGGATAGATCCCAAAGGATCATACTCGTAAATATTTTTTTGTTAATGAAGCTGTATATAGCTACAAATTGGTTGAATCCATCCCAGACTTCATGGGAAAACTTCAAGAGTGTAGCGATAAAACATATCTTAGCACACAAATTATTAATTAATGATCATAAGAAAAGTGTAAATAATACAAAAATATGGGAGCAAATCT
This sequence comes from Protopterus annectens, assembly GCF_019279795.1. Lineage (NCBI taxonomy): Eukaryota > Metazoa > Chordata > Ceratodontiformes > Protopteridae > Protopterus > Protopterus annectens. The sequence continues at coordinate 585,824,613 of NC_056732.1, forward strand.
TTAACATTGTCTTAGCTTAAGGTTCCAATCCACTTTTCTCCGGGAAGTACAGACTAATTATGAAGTTTTCTATAGATAAGCCTTATATTGATATTGGATTTTTATTCTCTTTTTCTGCAATATCTATTTAGAAGTATATATTTATGTATAATGACTCTATGTAACTGTTGGAAGCATTCATGTAAAAAAATATTCATGATAAAGGACAACAATAGACTGGAAGAGAAAAGGAACTAGGTGAAGACAAAATTCTCCCTAATGTTCCTGACTCTTTTGAAGGGAAAATCACCACCCAGTTGTCAGTCATGATCTTTCTGATTGTTTTGTAATCCACAGTAAAAAGTGAGATTGTTTTGTGATGTACCATAAAAGTTCATAGGTTCAGAGAAGATTACTAGGCTAATGGCCCCATGGCCTTTACAAGCCTAGCAGTGTAAAAACCCATGTACTCTAATTGAGCATAGTTAGACAGTCATTGTTAGAAGAACGATTCTATGATCAGCACCGACTATCCATGAGGGACATAGGTGGCCCCCAGGTGAATTTACAGTCACCCATCCAGTTGTGAAGGTTGCACTTAAATAGGGTCATTGAGGAGGTCTGTTTCACGTGAAGTCCAAAGGAGTGGCAATCTCTGGGAGATATATCTGTCTCTCCAACATGTTTTGTTAATATCACAGGTTAGCTTGAGATCCCTCGAGTGAGTGACTCTTGTCTCATTTGATTTGTGGATGTGCAGCATTTCCATTAGGGCAGAGTCAGAGACTGTTCTGTAGGCCAGGCACAAGTCGTCTCTCAGTAGCTTGTATGATACACAGTACAGTGACAGGGCTTTCAGTCTTCACATTTTGGAGGCCCAGGATTATCTTGGTTAGACACCTCTCTGGTCTCTCCAGTTGCTGCAGGTGTCTGGTGAGAAACATGCAGAAGGGAGCATTATACTGAATTAGTGGTCTGATAAGGGTAGAGTACAGCAGAGATATAACTGCCTTAGTCTTAGATATGTTGCCCTTATTTATGAGATGTGCAATGTAGAAGACTTTCCTCACCACTATGGACACATGGTGATCGAAGTTTAGATTGATATCAACCTGTGCTCCTAAGTCTCACAACACACTAGGTCTGAGCTTAGAAGGGTGCTATCTATAACTAGCAGGGCCTACTTCTTTGCCAAAGGGGATAGTGAAGCATTTTTTTGTGTTTAGTTTTAGTCCATGACTTTGTCATCAATCATCTGTCTGCATTAGTCCCTTCTGTAATATGTTTACATCATTAAAGGACTCAGTGAATGAGTCCAGTTTGCAGTTATCTGCAAATATGGTAAGCCACAGGCCATCTATTTTCTTCTAGACCTCAGAGAAATAGATTCCAAACAGTAGAGGGCCCAGCACAGATCCTTGTGGTACCCACTGGTAACTGGTCCACTCGTGGAGGCGGACTCCCCAACTTTGACAGTGTGCATTCTGTCAGTGAACCAGTTGGCTGCCCATCTAGTGATGTATGGGTTAATCCCAAGCTGCAGAGTTTCTCAATGATCCCAGAATGGGGGATTGTGTCAAAACCCTTGGCTAAATCAAGATAGGTGGTATGTACTGCTTTGCCCTCATCCAGGGGTTTGGTGACATTCTCAAAGAAGTCTACTAGGTTTAATAAGCAAGATCTACCCTTGATGAAACCAAACTGGGATGGGTCAAGAGTCTAAATGTCTATGCCCTTGTTGATAAGGTCCATGATGATTCTTTCCATGGCCTTGCAGATAAGGCTGGTTAGGCTTATGGGCCAATAGTTTCCTGGATCGGTTGATGGACCCCCTTTATGTAAGGGGATCACTGTTGCTGTTCTCCACTCTGCTGGAACAAAGCCAGTGCTCAGGCTATGGTTAAAGAGAGTGCCAAATGGTTCCACTATGTTTTCCTTTGGATTGTTTAGTAAGCAACCTGGGATGTTATCTGGTCCCGTAGAGGCCATGTTTTTGGACTTGGAGATTGTATGACCTGTTCTTTGGAGATACTCGGTAGAGGACTGGTGTCAGTAATGCTTTGGGTTATGGCTGGTGGGGATAGGGGGTGAAGTTATTGCCAAAACTGTCTGCTAGCAGGTTGGCAATTTCCTCAGGTTCAGTGTGAGGGGTTACATCCACTATAAATTCGGCACACAGCTGGGCATTCTCTTTTAGGTTTCAGATGTAGCTAAAGAATGCCTTATGGTTGTCTTTAGCTAGGGATGCTAATTCAGTGTTGTAACTAGCCATAGAGGACTTTAGAAGATAACTGATTTGGTTGTTCAAACTGTGGAGGGTATTCTTCCTCTGTTGAGTATGTTCTCTCTTGTTCTTAGATATCAGTTTCTTTGTTTTGTTATTTAACCTATTTATACTTACAGTCTACCAGGGTGGCTTGTTTTTTTCGGGAAGACCTGGTTTTAGTCCTGTCAGGTACAGCTGAGTCAATAAGTTTGTTTAATTGGCTGTATAGGGCATTTGCTATGTTTCTGCATAAGAGTCATTGTTGATTGTGTTAGCAGGGCTTTGAAACTTTTTATACATTTGCTTAGTAGACTTTAGTTTGCTTTGGCAAAATGTTTCAGTTATTTTGCTCCTCTGGGGATGTCAGGTCTGATCTTTACTTCAAATGAGACTGATTTATGGTCTGACCTTACTGGGGGTGGCAACACACAGGGGGTAGTGACCCCCATTTGGTGAGCACGAGGTCTTGGACATTTGAGCCCCTTTGAGGGTGCAGACCAAGTGTTCCAGGGCATTTGAACTGACAAAATCCAGGAACCTCAGAGTAATCATGTTTCTGCTCATGTAAGTTGCCCAATCAATGGAAGGATAGTTGAAACTTCCCATAAACGAGGTGTTTGGCTGTATACTGAGTGACTCTAGCAAGTCCAGGTAGGTGGTGTGCCTTTCCTGGTTCATAGTGGGGGACCTGTAGCTAGAGATTATGTGGTAGGGTAGTTTGCCTATAGTTATTTGGACCTGGAGTAGCTCAGGAGAGTCATACTGTTTTAGCAGTCTTGAGGTGTATTTGGATTTAATGAAGATGGATACACCTCCACCTTTGTTTCTTTCATGCTCAGTTTGAGGTCTGAACATGCGAAAAGCATTACAGCCTTGTACAGGTGGGGTACTCTCTGTGGCCTTGAAGCAAGTCTCAATGACTGCACAGACATCAGCATCTTCCAGGGTGAGAAATGGTTCCAGGCAGTGCAGTTTACTGTTTAGGCTCCTAGCATTAAGCAGCATGACCTTGAGTATTTCTCTGGTGGATTTCTTTAAGTCAGTAGTTTTGTTGTTTTGACATTGCCTAAAAAAGGCACTATGGGGGAGGCAAGCATCTTTGCCAGTATCCAAAAGCCGTCCCAGGCTATCAGATGCTGGATCCCCTTGGACTGACACCAGAAGCTAAGCCAATTATTGAAATTAATAATTTTTTGTCTGTATTGTGGCATCATGCTAGGTGAAGGTAGAATGCTGCTTAGGGCTAGGGACATACTTGCCTGGGGCAAATAATCTGAGAGTTCATTCGTGTCTCTCTTCATATAGTCCAGAGAGGTACATCTCAAGTCATTTACTCCAACATGTACTATGACATAGTCATAATGGTAATTGTTGCTGAGTGACTTGAGTGTGTAATTTGACGGATCCTGGTACCCGACAGTCAGCTGACATGACCTTCTCCTTGTCCAGCCTAGTGAGAGGGATATCTGTGTGTCTCACTACTGAGTTGCCTATGACTAGGATATTAGGTTTTGAGGTGTTTTGCCTTAGGGGCTTAATTGTTGAGACACTGATATGTATGTAGTTATGTGTTGTTGTGGATTCTGTTCGTGTACCAGTACATGTAGGTTGTTTGTGCTTGGGAGGTCTCTGGTCTTTTGGTAGGCTCTTAGTGAGTACCTCCACGTATGTGGATTTATGGGTCTTTACCTTATCTTGTGTGAATGGAGAGGTGTGTGTGCTGACAACCTGTTTGATGTCTTGTTTTTTTTATGTGAAAGCACTGATTCTAGTTTCATGATATAGTTACATCTCTTATATACTGTATTTGTTTGCTGTAGGAGCAAGCTGTTGTCATTATACATGAGGCAATTGCTACTTTGCCTCAGGATGCCCATGTCAGTCAGGCTGGCTGGAGAAATGTTGGGCAACTAACTGTCCATAGTAGCAGGTAATTCTTAAGTACTAATTACTGAGAGGGCAAATTAGATCAGCTATTGCTGTGGGACTAACAAGGGGACTTATTCTATAGAAGATCAGGGATGGAAAGTGGTGTGACCCTACTCAGTGCTCAGCTGAGTTTCCTGCAGTGCAGAAGTGCACAGCTTCAATGCTCACAGAGTAGCAGGGATTCTGGGAGGGTTTCACTGACTGGTGTCTAGGGAAGAAATAGTTTCTAGGTGTTTTTAGCTATACAAGGCACCGATAACCACCACTGTGCAGTGAGGCTTATATACAGGTGAAATTAAACAGTTTTAAACTAGTCTAACAATAGGAAATCACACAATGATCCTTCTTCCAGCAATCCCCAGCTTGGACAAAGCTATATCCACACTCGTCTGCCACAAGGGTTCAAGTGAGCCCTTCTTAATGTAAGATGGCTGGATTTGAGTTCAAGTGTATGAAAAACAGGCTAGATTACTGCAGTGCAAAACAAGTGCAGGTAATAAGCAGGTACAAACTGTAAAAACAGTCAAAAAGGCACATATTAATGCAGTAAAAGAGTAAAATGTAGATGAAAAAGTGCAGATCAAACTAAAATTAAGCCCAGTAACTTGTCTTTAGCTATGGATGGCTTGGATTCAAGCAGAAACACTCTGGACCTGTAGGAAAGGATGCAACAAGCAGAGTAGCTCCAGTTAATTAAGCCAAAAACCACACAAACACGAGGCCTATATACGGGTGAAATTAAACAGTTTTAAAGTCCGGATCTAGTCTATGCTAACTATGCAATATTTCAGTGCAAAACAAGTACAGGTAATAAGCAGGCACAAACAGTAAAAACAGACAAAATGAGACAAATTAATACAGTAAAAGAGTAAAATACATATGAACATGTGCAGATCAAACTCAAAATAACTTAATTTCTTATTCTTAACTTTGGATGGCTTGGATTCAAACAGAAACGCTCTGGACTTCTGGCAAAGGATGCCAAACAAAGAGCAGCTTTGGCTGATTGAGCTTAAACCAGAACAAAGACACTTAGAATAACAAGCACAATAAACCCTCAATCAGCAAGTCCCAGCTCAGAAGGGGGAGACTACCCTCTCCTCCCACAGGAGTGTAGACCACAAACTTTCTTAATGTAAAATAACTGGGCTGAAGTCCAAGTGCTTAAACCAGAACTAAGACACTTTTAGAATAACAGAGACAATAAGTCTTCAACCAGCAATTCCCAGCTTAGAAGGATGTAAGCTACCTCTCCTGCCATAACAGAGTAGACCACAAACCTTCTTATGTAAGATAACTAGTTTGAAGCCCAAGTGCTTAAATTAAAACTAAGAGGCTTAGAATAACAGAATTGAAACAGGCTACCTACAAGCAATAATAAATGCAGCAGAATAAATGCAGATATATTAAAAACAGCTGAATAAAGTGCATTTTTGTAAGTAAGAGGAAACAGCAGATGATTCAAGTTTAAGAGAGTAAGGGGTAGGCCTTCCTAACTGATTTTTCCATACTCAGTAGAATGAGCTGATGAGATGGGACTGGGAGTAGTGTCCAAAATCAGATGAATAGCAGGGGCGGACAAATTCTGAAGCCACCAAGTTTAACAGAACAACAGCTGGGCAGGTGGTTGGGAAAATCAAATGCAGACAGAGATCAGCAATAGTCAGGCAGAAGCAAGTCAAATAAGCACTCCAGCTAAATAAAGATGCCTCCCAAAATTTCTTGTTAAAGAGGAAATCTGTTTCTCAGATCCTTCCACTAACTGGATGTTATTCACTGTCTGCAAAGGAATTATTTTTTTTAACGTATCTAATTAACCCTAGCCAAGGCCTCTCAAAAGTCCAACAGAACAAAAAACTTAAAACAAATGCAGTATAAGAAAATGATAAAAAATAGAAGTAACCAAACCTTAAATGAAAAACTTCAATTCAAAGTCAAATGCAGAGATCAACAATATTCAGACAGAAGCAAGTCAAATAAGCATTCCACTAAAGATGCCTCCAAAAATTTCTAGTTAAAGAGGAATGCTGTTTCTCACCCCGTTCACTGTCTGCAAAGGAATTATTTTCTAACTTTTCTAACTGACCCTAGCCAAGACCTCTTAAAAGACCAACAGAACAAAAATCTTAAAGTAAAACAAATGCAATATAAGAAAAAGATAAAAAACAGAAGTAACCAAACCTTAAATGAAAAACTTAAATTCAAAATCAAATGTAGAGATCAGCAACAGTCAGGTAGAAGCAAGTTAAATAAGGACTCCAGCTAAATAAAGACATCCCCCAAAAAATCTAAAGAGGTCTGCTATTTTTCAGCTCCTCCTTCTAATTAGCTGGATGATATTCACTGTCTGCAAATTAATTACTTTCTAACTTTTCTTACTGACGTTAGCCAAGACCTCTTAAAACTCCAGCAGAACAAAAATCTTAAAACAAAACAAATGCAATATAAGAAAAATATACAAAATAGAAGTAACCAAACCTTAAATGAAAAATGAAAAATTTCAATTCAAACTCAAGTGCAGACAGAGATCAGCAATAGTCAGGCAAGACCAAGTCGAATAAGTACTCCAGCTAAAGTGACAGCCATTCTTTTTCTTTTGTCCTTCTATGAGTTCTGGTGTTGTTTTCTTTTCAGCCCTACTCCCACCATTATGTGTAACTGGCTTTTTATAACTGATCTGTTAAATATAATGTATTAGAACAAGAACAACCATCCATCTACTTAACTGAGTAAACTACTTGAAACTTGAACAAGGCATCTTTATTCCTCCCACAGGGAGGGCATCAGAAAGAGGGGGAGAGTCTCCTAGATCTGCTAGCTAAAGTGATTTTATCTGGACTAATCCCTTGTACTCTGTTTTTTTTTACATTTAGGGGAAATATTTTTTACATTTTAATTTTCTTATTTTTACTTTTTTCCAACTGTACATTTTTCTGGATTTATGAACAAATAGCCATTGATCCTCAGAGTCAGATTTTTCACTGGTTAGAACTTCAGAAAAATTACTACTGTCAGACCCTTCTCCTGACCTCTCTTCCCTCATGCACTCTTGCTCATTTTCCTCTCCATGTATTTTTTATCCATGTATTTTTCTTCTACAAGTTCTTCTTTACCTAATTAACCCTCTTTTCCAGCCTGTTGTTGTCTATTCTCATGTATACTTTTTCCCTTTCCCCTTCATTTTCATTATTTACTGTATGCTGTTGACAATCAGTCCAAAAGTGACTTTGTTAAACAACCTGCATTCAGGTATACACCTTTTTGTTGTGTACACTTTCTCCCCACACGGATTCCATTGTACCTCATCACAATCATTAATTAAATGAGAAAAATCCCACAAAAGAAAAATGATTTAGGCAGTTCAGCATATCTTAATGTCCCTCTGCTACTAGCCACAAAAATAACACTCGACAAGTGTTTCACCATGTTTTTTCACCAGGTACTCTGGGACACAGGTGAAATACCAGATCTGACTTGAACTTTCTGGTTTACTTCTGTTTTCTAAATTTAAAAATAAGGAAAGGCAACAATTTTAGAGTATGTTCAATAAATGTGAACAGTATTAACATTGTAAGAAGGATAGGGATACTGGAATGATGTGATACATGTGATGTGGATGCTATTATGTTAGAGGATGTAAGATCCCTGACAAGTGGAGAAAGACTGCAAACAGAAAAATTGTGGGGTGGAAATATAATATGGAATTTAGGAAGTGAAATTTGTTCTGGAGTGGCTGTGCTTTGTACAAAAACAAAAAACAAAAACCAGTGAAATATTAGTTGTAATATTGGTGAGGATGGGAAGGTTAACTGTTGTGGATATGAGGTAGGGAGAATACATTTATAGAATTATAGCATTTTATGCATGTATAACTAACAAGAAAGAGATAAATCTGTTTAATCAAATATTAAGCTATGTGGTGGTTGACAGGAAAAGTATAATTGCAAGGAACTTTAACTGTGATTTAAGAGGAAGGTGTAAAAACAAAAGGAACAATGTAAACAATATATGAAGTGGTAAAATCTGAGTAATTAGCTGTGTGGAGCAAAAGTCAATGGAATTATGGGGAGCACTTGAATCTGAAATTGATTATTTCATATAATCAGAGGGCTTGGGGTAGCTGATTGTGATACAGCTGTGATATTTTTCAGATCATTTAACAATATGCATAGCTATGATATAAAAAGGGAGTCTATTAAAATAGGAACAGGAATAAAAAATACATGAGTGAGCATGAAGTCTTGCAGTTATGGAAGGATCATATAACCCTGAAGGACCTCTATAAAAATGATCTGAATGGTGGACTGAATTTAAAAAAAAGTATATAAAGTTTTTTCAATGGCAATATGATAAGAAAGAAAGAGAAAGAGAAAATTTTTGGAAATATATTAAAGAATTTAGAGATTAATACAAAAGAGTATTATGATATGTAAGAAGAAATATATAGGAGAAATTGAGGAAAAATAAGACATTACTATTACGGCAGAGATGTTTACAACAGATTGAGGGAAGGAGGTATCTGCATATCTAGGTAAACTGGGTAAAATAGTAAAGGAGAACATTAGTATAATGAGGCAAACGAAAAGCAGAGCAAAAAGAACACAAGAGCAAATTATGACTATTGCAGTAGAGCATGTGGAAAATATGTATAAAGGTAAAAGATAGAAAGTAAGAGTGAATTGAAAGTAAAAAAAATCCAAATGGATTAAGGAAGAATTTGAAAAATAAATTACTGTTGCTGAATTGGATGAAGTACTTAGGAAAGTAAATGTTGATTCAGTATCAGGCCCAGAAGGTATAGGCTATGGAATGTACACAAAATTAGTGGATTGGCAACAGGAATATTTTGTAAATGCACTGAATGAATGGTGCTGCGGTAGCGTTGTCGCCTCACAGTAAGACGTTGTCCCGTTCGATTCTTAGCAAGACCATCTTCTGTGTGGAGACATGCATGAATGGGCGTACCTTTGTTGAGGGTTGTGCGTCAGGGCTGGCAACTCAGTACGTAAAAATCTACTGCAAATCATTAGTGGACCGGAGTTCTGCTGTGGTGACCCCTAACCAGGAAAAGCTGAAAGATACAACTGAATGAATGATTGAATGAAGGGTTTGTTTATGAAGAGTTATGCAGTGGGATATTAACATTTATATGGAAGAAAGATGAAAATAATGAAATCACACTAAATAACACATATTATACATTGTTATGAGAATAATACAGTGGAGAATGTCAGGAAGGATGAGGGATAGCATAGAAGAAAGTATATATGGTATAAAAGGGAAAGGATGTCAAGAATTATTATTGGTTATGAGAGCACTTGCCGATAATATTTTAATTAAAAGGGACAATGCAAAACTTCTGGTAGGTGATATTAGCAAGGCATTTGATACAGTAGGGCATGATCTTTTAGGGGATGTTATGGAGACGTAATAAGTAGGTATTAGAATTAGGACAGTGTTTATGTCAGCATATCAAAATAATAGAATGAAAATGTTAGTGAATGGGTAGCTAAGCATAGCCTGGAAAGAGGGGCCATAGCTGGAGAACCTGTGCCAGCATTCCCCAGTAGTGTCTATGTGTGTATATATAAGCATATGCATGAAGTGTGGTATAAGACAAGGATATCCCATGAGTGGAATATTATTTGTACTGGTGATAAATGTGATGGTGAATGAAGTAGTTTATAAAATGAAAGATACTAGATATATGATGTGAAATCAGACTGTGATTTCAGTAGTTTTGATATACTCAGATTATATAGTTGTAGTTGCTAAGAATAAAAAAAAATGAGGGAAGCGTTGGTTTATCTGAATGGATGAAATTAAATGAAATAAAAGAAGCATGTCTTCTGTGGAGGATATACAGATTAGCATTCGGGAAAAAGATTTATCTGGTGAATTTGGTATTAATGGAAAATATAGTATATATGCCACATTTTCATATGATCCCAGAATAATGTGAAAAGGAAATTGTGCAATTAATGTTTTCTGTTATATGTGTTTCAAGATTAAACCCACTGAAAAGAGGTGTGCTGTAAAAGAGTGAAGGTGGAGGTGGATTTGGGCTATTAGATCCAGTAGTTTATTCTGTTTCTTTAAACTTGAATAGAGTATTAATGTAGATAAAGAAAGAGAATGACAATTTAATATTGAAAATGTTTAAATATAAGTAAAACAATCTGGGAGATGATGAGAGTAAGAAAAAGAGAAAATGAATATGTGAGCAAAGAAATTAAAAATGATCAAGAAAAAATGCTATCATGGAAAATTAAAACATATACTACAGAGAAAGATAATATAATGAAACAATATTATTACGTACATCCATGGGAAAGTTTACCATCAAAAGTGATTAAAACCATTAAAGTAAGGAAAATGTGGTGTACCAAGATAGCAGAGTGTCAGGATTTCCTATGGAGAATATGCCATGTAAAAAGAAAGCTGAAAGAGCGTGTTTATTTTGTGGGGGGGGGAAGAGACAACAGAATATTTTTTTTGAAATATGAGTGGCAAAACTAGAAAAACTTGTGTGAAAAAAGTTTTTAAAATAAGGACATAATAGATATGAATATGATTATGTACTGATATTATAAGAATAAGAAGAATGAATGTGCAAGAAGGGTAGATAATAATACTGTAGAATAGTCTGCAAGTACTCCGCCTTTGCTCTATATGTAAGTTTATTTAGAACTGTGATTGTTCTTAGATAGGAATTTAGTCAGATTTACTCTAGCTGTTTTTCTATATTTATATCAGACTATTCTACAGTATTATTTTAAGCATTTTCCTGTGATTTCTGAACTCTTGACTGGCACTGTGTAGAATTGAAAAGATTTGCCTTGTGTTTTTATTATTTATTATTAAATATTTGTAAACCTTTCAACTGGGGCTGTTTTGTATAGAGATAATTTAAGCTCTAGAGCACATTACATGTGTATAGTGATACTGTACAAAGCCACTCCAAATAAGCCTTGCTGTTCGTCACACTTACTAATTGGATAATAATATTGCACAGTATAAATTGGAAATCCTTTGGTAAGGGCCTTTTTAGTAGCTGATAAGAATAGTTGGTGGCAGTGATTAATACCTTATAGCCTGGAAGAAGGGGGCATAGCTGGAGAACCTGTGCCAGCCTTCCCCAGTAGTGTCTGTGTGTGTATATATAAACCAAATCTCAAAGTGTGTGCGTGTGTGTCAGCTACTTGAGCAAGGACACGGAACACTGGTTGGACAGAGAGGGTACTGGAGGTTTTAGCTTGACTACTTGGCTGATATCTGTACCCTGTTGCTGTGCCAGTGGAGAGTCTTATTGGGGATCTGGAGACAGAGGGAGAAACCAGCCCCAGACTGACTGTTATCTCTGTGTTCTCTTAAGGGAAATTGTACTTTACTGTGTGTGTACTTGTTATCCTTCCCAATGTGGACAGCCCTCATTGGTGCTAGTGGTGAGCATTGATGCTCCTTGATTACTGGGTCAGGGCACGGGCGTCACAATGTATATCAGAATAATTACTGGTGGTCACAATTCCTGTGCAAATGTACTTAAATAAAAGCAGGTATGATATTATAGGATGTGACAGTTACACAAAATCACATTGTAATATAGGAGAATTTCATGACATATGAATGTCACTGACTGAGTTGAGATGACAGTTCAAATGTATAGTACATACATAATGGGATATCTGCATAGTGTTCATTATGTCCATATGACATATTGGAAAATAGGAATGGCTAAGAAGCCACAATCTCCTTTTGCAAGAATCAAATCCATGCCATTGATGTCAACACTGACCTGCATGTTAATTGTGTATGCCACAGAAATAGGCCTAACACATATATGAGGATGATCACCCTTGAAGGGAATTATGCACCTCAATATTGTAATAGTTATCCCATATTTAGGGGTCTGTATGGTGTTACAATTGTGGGAAAAGAGTGTGACATACATAATACCCTTGGGTAAGACACCCCTGCCTGACACAGTTGGCATAGGTTGTATGTATGTATTTATGTATACAGGTATGTATGCATATAGTTCTTGTGCCAACAGATAAGAACATATGCAAACCCCGCACCATGATACAGTGTCTTCACCAGAGCTGTATATTGTTGGCATCAGCCACAGGAGGTAGCAATGGGTATTGTGACAACAAATGAAATTAACGTGTGAATTAAGTAAGGACCCCTAAGAATGAACACCATATCAGTATGTCAGACTGATGGCAATTAAATGAGTATGCTCTTGTGCACACAAATATGATCAGTCCTATATCAATGTTCTATCATCAAGGTCAGCTTCTGTGTATGTCTGTATATATACTCCCAAAAAAACTGGAGCACACATGTGTCTACCGCAGTACTCAATACATGTGCCAAGGTAACACTCTTACCATTACATTGGCAGAACAAATTTGTGCTTTCAGGAAAACCAAAGATATGTTCATATGTGTTTGTCTAACATATCAAGGGATAACTGATGTGATGTTATGGTTGCTGTGTGACAGCAATACATTCACATAAAATGAATCCCTATGCTAGAACTTAACATTATGCTGTACAAATCCTCCAAATAACAAAATGGCTATTAATCACATTCATCAGAGTGGAACTGTTATCACAGCTGTTAAACTCCACCTATGTGAAGTCAAGCAATCAGCTGTACTTTATCTGATCATACTTTTTATCTGCTAAAAGTTGATTTGGGAGGCCTCTGCCACTCTATATTTATAAAGTATAATTGGGGAGATGTCTTTTCTGCAGAACAGTTAAGAACACTCCTGCATACAGTCACTCAAGGCTGGTTTGGAACACTTGCATAAGCATTTAGAAAATCAACACCATAGTGGGATCACTGAATGTGCCATGGTATAAGTACATAGTCAATTGTCGTATGTTTAGTTATGTGAAAGAATTACATCATGTGTATGAATCATGGAATATGTGTCCCTGTAATTACTCAGAAAGACTCTTGCTGTATATCAGACAACAGTGCCTGATGCTAGGTATACCCAACACACCTATAGCCCCCTGCTGTTGTCACTGTGATGGTAGAACAACAATTATGTCCAATGTGGATACAATTCCATATTGAAACACATGCCTTACTTAGGCAACAACATACATTACATCATCTCATGTTCTCAGTCCTGAGGACGTGTTTCACTACAACTGTGATCGAACGACAATCTATTCAAATGATAGCATTACTCTTCTACACAGCATTTCTAAAGGAAATGTAGAATAAATTCTTGTTAACAGGAAACAACAGCTACACCCAAACATAGATCATGTGGGTGACAATACTGTTAACAACATGAACAGTGACTGTAAGCATTGACATTGAGATTTTAGCTATATAGCTAACATCTCAGACTAAAGAAGATTTGCTGAAACATAAGGGATACAGATTTATTTGACAAATGTGACATTGCATATTTCAATGTATGACATCACCATTGTGTATTACCTTCATGTTTCTGGTAAAAAGTGGTTGTACAGCACAAGCACACTGTATAGATATACTCGTATAGATATTTGCAGCCTGTTCTGCACAGTAAGAGGAATAAACACACAACCACAGATGCAGTCATTCCTGTATTCAGACTTCCTACCTATGTACTGAAACACCCTACACACAAGTGTATTATATGCACACACCACAGGAGAGGTCTAACGTTAGTGGTGCGAGAGTTCATTGTTGAAATGTAAATGGATAAAAATTAAGATGTATGTCATTAGGCATAACATAAAAGTATAACTTTACAGTAAGAAATAATGCAACATATATCTGGACTTGAACCCTTGATGGTAAAGCCAAAAAACAATCTTCAGACAAGTGATCTATGCCAACACTCCACAGAGGAAGTTGGACTTTGTTGCATTCAGTAGTCAAAGAACTGTTTAAGTAACTGTTGCAAAGTATTGCCTTTACCCTGTATTCCAATAACGCAGCATATTTAAGCACATTTGCACAAGAATAACTGGACTAATGCAGGTGATAGCAACAACTGACCACATTTTGCCAAAGGGCATGAACAGCCATTTTCCATCACTCAGCTTTGGTGCATGATGCCAATGTCCATGCAAATGCTGAGTCAAAATAAGTGAAGGCTTTCTTATGGGCCATCTCTGACTAGGTATGCTGTGTGTGATTCTATTTTTTGACCAGATTAAATACGTGAAAAAGGGGATGATAAGAAAATGGTGAAATGGGAGGGGGGGTGCAAGCAGAGGGGAGGACACAGAAGAAGGAATTGAGGAATTTGCAGGAAGGTAGTGAGAGATAACCAGAGCTGTCCATTTCCTTACAATGTAAATGTAAAAGTGTAGCCTTAATTTGCTAATTTTGGATAGTCACCATGCCAAGGGTAGGTGACTAAAATAGAATAATGTTGTGTAGCCAATTGTACCAAATCAAGTGTGTCGAGAAGACACAAAGGTGAAGTGCACAGCTGTGTAAGGGTCATTATTTTTTGTGGGACAGGTGCCCATTTTTTACATTTGTTTCTTTCAAAGAGAGAGGAATGCTGTGGAAGGTCCTTAAGAATGTTGAGGTTGGATAGGAAGGTTAGCTGAGGAAGCAGGTGCAGATATACAGGACAAACAAGACAGAAAAGAATGATAATGGACACAAAAGGTTGGGGGACACTATGACTGGGGGTAGGTACAGGGCATCGGAGACACACACATGTTAAGCCTGAAAGCAGTGAAAATCTAATCCTCACCCTCAGAACTGTCATCACTGTCTCCCATCTCAGTTTTCTGCATCACTGTTCAATGTGGCATTGTCTTGGCAATGTGACAAAGCATCTTTCTGACATGGGCGATTCGGGCAATGAGGCTCCTTTCCATAATACGTCCAACAGCTGTGTCAGCTCTTGGTGGCTGACAAAATCACCACCTCTACTAATACTACTCCTGGAGGGTATCAGTGTACCAATGGCCTGGGCAGAGCTACCTGATGTGGATGGGTGACGTACTGCAGGGGTTGTGGAGGCAATGGTGACAACTGGGGACCCTGAAATGCTGATTGTCAGTGCTGCAACCTGTGGAGGCATTACCTTTAATATTTGTATGTGCTTATGTTCTTATGTGTATTCCTTTATTGGTCAATGTATGTGCTATCATTTGCATCTTAGCAGCTGGGTGTGGCTACTGACCTTTGAGTCTTAGGCGATGAGTGTGTGTGTGCTATTCCTTGCATCTTAGCCAGGGCAAGGGCATATTGTGCATACCTACATCTGCCGGCTACCTCTATAGCTGGAGGTTCCCCCTCAGATTCCTTGTCTGTATGTGCGGGAGGTGCTGTCCCTGCCTGTGGTCCAGGAATGTGTGGCCCTGGCCCTTGCTGTCCCTGTTACAGCTGTTTCCTCAAGATGATATTGTGCAACATAGCACAGACTGTGAGTATTTCTGCACAGGTGACTGGGTTGTACTGCAGGCCACATCTTGATATGCCTTCAGCATGCCAAACACAAGCTCTATGATGTTTCTAGTTGAAAACAGGCATCATTGTATCCTTCTTCTGTGGGTGTGTGTGTGTGTATTTCTGATGGGTGTTATGAGCCATGGTTCCAGTGCATAACCTGCATCACCCAGTAGATGGCTTTGTGGTACATCACCCCTGGCAAACCCTGTGTAAATCCGTGAAGTGTGCCATATATATGCGTCGTGATGACTGCCTGGGTTGTCTGCACAGACTTTGAGGATGATCCCTCCAGCATTACAGGCAACATGGCAATTGACTGAGAGGAACCCCTTCCTGTTTCCCATGAGCCTGAGGTGGAGGCGGCAGAGGTTGTAGATTTCTTGTAGTGTTTTCCTATCAACCCTGTATCTATCTACTATTTTAATATCATGCAGCATATGTTAAATGGGAGCTGAGCACCCTTCTTCTCCTTGGACCAGGTCTATCAGCAGCATCAGAGCATAGATTTGAGGCTGTTGCAAGTACACATTCAAGAGAGCAGCAGCAGCCCCTAACGTTGCTTTTTTTCCTAAGTGTGATGGTGGCTGAATTCCAACAGGTTTTGGTGTTCATAGCAAAGGGCTACAGAGTCTCTACACTGTCACTTTATAGCTTCCTAAATGGCTGTGCTATATTGGATTGGTTCAATTGCATGTAATTTAGCTGCTCATGCTTTAATTAGCATAATGTGCTGTTTACCTTTGTTTAATGAATACCAACTGGTGCACTATTGCCACAACATGCACATGATAGAGTGTAAATAAGATGTTCCTGAATCCCACCCAATATCTTTTATGCTGTTCTAAATAAAAGACCCCTACTCTTTTTGATAGGTGCTACAGGAGCTTTTATATCTACCTGAGTTACCACCAACTTAAGCAGATGGGGCCTCAGTTTAATATCTTATCTGAAGGATGGTGCACTCAGGCGTCCAGCATCCCCCTTATGTTGCACTGCAGTGTCAGTAATCAATCTACCTGATATGGAAATAGAACGGAACCCACAGCTTTTTGTACCAAAAGCAAGTGTGCTACCTGTAGCACAGCTAATACTAAGGAGTGAAGAACTGGCAGTCAGTATAGGTTAATAAGGAGGGATGTTAATGTGAAGAAAATGTTATGGTTCTAAGACATCATGGTATGGTAATTACAAATATACATGAAAAGAGCATTGAGATATCTCCGAACTGTGCTGCATTACTGTAAGAATATAAATAATCCATTTTGGAACAGTATAAGGAAGATGTTAAAAGTCCCAAGATAAAACGTTTTAAAGAAAACAAGGAAGAAGAATGCTAGGAAAAAGTCAATAGAGCATATCCAAGCTTATGATAGATATTTTATTTATTTATTTGTCTTTATTTACAGGGAAAGTCCAACTGGGTAATACCCATTTTCAGCTCAATTTGCTTACATTGCATTATACTAAGTTCCAGTCAAACACAGAGTAGTTATATTTCTATTTAAACTTACACATAAACAGTGCTTACATTTCTGTTTACATTTTTACACAAACAGTTGTTACATTTATATATATACATTCTAATATTTTTCAGAGGTGGAAGTTATTAAAGAGAAAGCACACGTGCAACTTAATGGATTGTACAGGCAGCAGTTATATATAAAAATTGTTTTGTCATTTCAGTAAGAGGTTGTGAATATTATATGGAGAGTATTTGGATAGGATTTTACAGTGAAAACGTTTTAACCCTGTGATGAGCATGCACAGGACCAGGATTGATTGAGATGTTGTTTAAGTTGTGATTTGAAACTACTGAGTTTGTCAGAGAGATTTATTTGTATGGGGATACTATTCCAGAGTTTAGCAATGTAATGGGAGTAATTTAAATCTCCTGCAATATTATTTGACTTCTTTGTAAATAATAATAACTTGTTACTAGAACGGAGGTCTCTTGCTGGACAGTAGGGTAGCAATACGTTTTGTAGTGCAGGGCATTTTTCTGGATGATGAATGAGTTTGTGTGCTGTAGTCAATTGTGAATGTTAGGCAGTTGTGCAATTCAAGCCAGTTTAATTGCTTTAAGCTAAAACAATGGTGGATCCTATGAGGAAGACTGGTGGCAAATTTAGCTGTTTTATTGTAGGAGGAGGCAAGTTTCTTTCTTTCACTATTGTTTATGTTTGTTAGGATAGGAGCATCGTATAATAAAGTTGGCAGTAAGAAGGTGATGGCTAGAATTTTTCTTTGAATGGTGTGTGCAGTATATGGTGGCCATATTGGAGATTGTCGTCTATTATAACGCCTAGAGGTTTACTGTGAGTTACAGTTACAACAACAGAATTATTTGCTGACTTTATGGTAAAAGACTGCTTTTGATTTTGGCAACTTTTTGAAGTGAAAAGCATTAATTTAGTTTTTTGGGGGTTGAGAAAGAGGTTTGATTCTTTGGAGCTAAGTTTCTACAGAGGAGAAAGAATTTTGGGTGATGTCTTGGAGCTTATTTATTGTTGAGGCTGCACATATTAATGATGAGTCATTTGCATACTGAACTAAGCTAGTTTGGTGAGTGGGGGTATGGAGGTCATTAATAAATATATCAAATAGTAGAGGGCTCAGGATAGAGCCCTGAGGGACATCTGTAGTAACTGGTTGAACGTATAAGTAGGTTTGTTGCCATTTAATGGCTTCTTGCCTTCCAGATAGGTAACTAAGGAACCACAACAAGGAGTTTTGTGAAAGTCCTGTTGAGGAGAGGTGAATGAGCAGTTGCTGGTGTGAGACAGTATCAAATGCCTTTGACAGGTCTAAGAACATGGTGGACACAAGCAAACTGTCATTTCTATGTCAGTTTATTATATTGGTAAAATGTAGAGCAGTAGTGGTGCTTTCATTCAGTATTAATGCTATTAAAAGTATTCAAAGGTTTAATAGACATAATAGTAGATACAAGTGTTAACAGCAGATTTGTGCAAGAAGTAAGAAGTGACGGTATTATAACACTTCATATAAAAACGAGATTCTGGATGTATGGAGGCACCTATTGGGAAGTTTCAATAGAAAGACAACGAGGAAGAGATGGAGGCTGTGATTCAACAAACATTGTTGCATTGCACTAAATATATGATGATCAGCCACGTACAGAGTGTGAGGGATTCAGAGACACACATACTACTAGCGAAAACAGAGAAATAACATAGCTGGGTGTGATGTACGCTAATGGCTGTAGAATGACATAGTAATGAATAATACTGTAGTGCATGGAGCACTGTGATTACGCTCAAAAAACAGTTAGATAATCTCTTGGTTAAGGAATACTAACTGACCTTAACAATGCTTAGAGGATTGTTCAGCACCCCCTATGTGCTTCAACTCATTTCAACTCCTGTTTTTGCTTGTTTGCTAAATGACACAGAGCATTTTGATTTAAACAGCTCCCCTTGTATAAGGAATAAGTAGGATGTTAACCATTCCCCCATTGCTTTGGCCTTCAAAGCCAACACAATGGATCATGTTTTTTTTTTAATGTCATTTTTGAATAATTTGTAGTGCATGGTGAAGATAAATCCCCATGCACTACAAATAATTATGATCTTAACTACATATTATGTGTTCTCAACATGGATGCCAAGATTCACCTCTTGAGCTTTGGTCTTTAAACATGGATGCCAAGATTCACCTCTTGAGCTTTGGTCTTGAGGTGAATTTCTTGGCATCCATGTCTCGAACACATAATCAGTGAGTTACGATCTTTGACCTGATCCTAATTATCTATATTGAAATGAGCATTCTAATGTATGCAAATTATGCAAATCAAGAGAGCTGAGCAATTCAGAAACATATAAACCGACAGCATGCTTTTGAGCTGTGCATGCATAGAATTGGATGCCACAGATTATTAGAGCTCCTGTTATGGGAATTGCAAAAAATGTTAGTGGTTACCACTATATTAGTTAATGTGCATTTTGTGGCATAATATAAGTAAAGCCATATTCCACAGCAGTGACTGTCATCACCCATGGAGGTGCCATGCCAACCAACCATCCTTAGCATATCATGCACACCATGACACCAACATTCTGGACCACCATTGAATGAGAATACCATGCAGTACATAATAGACAAATGCCAGCCTCATCAGCAGGCCCATGGGAGTTGCAGACTAACTATCTCAAAGGATGCCAAGGTATGTGTGGCTTTATATATACTCCTACAGGTACTTTCCAGCAACTAACAGGAGACATAGTGGAGGTATCTCAAAAATCTACCCCAGGAGTACTCCATCAGTTACTCAAGTCTATGCTGCAATGTATGTGTGTGTGTGTGGGGGGGGCATATGTGGTTCCAATGTACCACAGAGGACAGAGCCAACACCACATGAGACTTCTATGATATAGACCATTTTCCTGAAGTTCTGGGAGCTATAGATTGTACCCCCATTAAAATCGCTCCTCCTGGAGAACTGAGGTGGAGGTATGTGAACAGCAAAGAGTATCACTCCATTGACTGTCAGATGATCTGTAATGCTCAGGATTTCATCTACAGTGTGTTTGCAGCCACCTAGGCAGATTCCACACCATCCAAATATGACACATGTGTGATCTGTATCAATGTATTATTGGTGATGCTGGATATGTACTGAAACCCTGGCTGATGACATCCATTAGACATACCCATAATGAAACAGACCAGGAGTATATTTGTGCACATCCACATATTAGGAACCCAACTGAATGTGTTTTTGGGTAACTAAAGATATGCTTTCACTGTCTGGATTCTTCAGGTGACTCCCTGCAGTATGATTCTGGCACTTGTACAAAAATATTTACAGAATGTATAATCTTAAAGAACATGATATTGAGGAGACAGATACAGAAAGTGCTGGCCCAGCTGCAGGAAGAGGACAGTGTCAGACACTAGGCAGAGGAGGCACAGCCAGATGAGGAGTCATTGGAGGAGGTAGTAGCAGGGGATAACTTGTGATGTGTGTTTGGCTAAAGAGGCAGCATAGCTTCAGCTCCTAGGAAAGTTTAGAAAAGGAGATATACTACAGTAAAACTGATGCATGATAATCTGTCACAAGACTGTGCTTTGATATGCATAGGCTGGCCACACTGTGCATCAGACATAGACAACCCAGGTAACAATGCATAAAGGGCAGAACATAGTTATTTTCATCTGCACAGGTGGGAGTAGGGATGGTGTGTCTATGTCTTTCAGACAGAGATGTTTGAGTATAGGAATGTATGTGTGCTGGAAGCAAAGGGGATGAGGGGCATCACAGGAAAGGTGCTATAAAGGTCCACTGTGTCAGGAAGTCTGTGTGTGTTTGTGTGTGTGGCATATACTATGGCCAGTGAAGCTGTGACTATGTTTCTGCTGGTAAACAGCCTCAGTAGTAGGCACAGCATTGTATGTCAATCTTGTGGATAGGTCAAAGACATGCATAGTAGTGGGTTGAACATCTTGTGCATGCATCCACCTATGGGTGTTGCCTCGACCAGGAGTAGCAATAGTTGTAATACTCTCTTCGCTAGATGTTGGCATGCTGCATGACCATGCTCAATGTCTGTCACCAGCAATGTGACTGATATGACTGCCACAAACCCAGGGACATCCTCTTCTGGGTGTAGATACCTCCACAACTGATGTAACAGTGGACATGCTAGTGCTACGTGAGCATGGTCCAACCTGTCCAGAGCCACAGTGACCACCATCCATAGATATACCAGTAGAATGACATAAAAAATGGTGTGTTATGCTTAGCAAGTGACTTTGAGAGGACAGGGCATGTTCTAGTAAATTATGTAGTCTGTTGAAATAGTCACATATATGGGACATGCCCTCATGGATGTCATCCCTCACACCCTGCATGAGCCTGATCAACTCTGTCATGTGGTGGTACTACCCTCTGTCTCCATGATGACCCTGCATATACAGTACACTGGGTTGTGGCCAGTAACACACCAACCTCTGGGGGAGCAGTTACAATGTCTCCATCAAGACAAAGTCCTAATCCACTCATGTGTTTCCCCCAGTCCAATGGAACTACGAGGAAATCCAGATATGTGTCTAGTGTGGCATGTTGTACAGTCTTGAGTGATGGTGTCCCCAATAACACATCCTCCTTATGTGATGTATGTTTCCTAGGTGCGGAGATATAGAGACTGTGTCTGTGGAATGTATAGGTTATGGTACTCATTCCTGTCAGACACTATAAGCTGTAGCCAACTTGGGAGGGACCCTTTGAAGTGGTAAGGAAGGTTGGTGATGTTAATTACACAGTAAACCTGCTAGGCAGGAGGCAGGGGCACAAATTGTACCATGTTAACATGAGGAAGCCTTACCACGATAGGGAGGCCCTGGTGCTGAGTATTTGCAGTGGATGGCAGGAAGAATCTGCGGGGTATCTGGTGATTGATCTCCTCAGTGAGACTCAGACTGACACCTCTGTGAAAGGGCTAGCAATATCAAAGCAGCTATCCCCTACCCAGGCTCAAGAAATTTGAGCAGTGTTGTAGGAATCTCAGGGTATGTTCACTGGGAAAACTGGGTGCACTCACCTGGTGCAGCACAATGTGGATACAGGACCCCATAGACCTATCACACAGGCCTCTTATAGGGTGCCTGAGTGAGTCAGACAGACTCCGAGGGGGAGATAGAAGAAATCGTGGAACTGAGGGTAATCCAGGAGTCCAGCAAGTCTCTGGGCCTCTCCAGTGATGCTGGTATCAAAGAAAGATGGCACCATCAGATTCTGTGTGGACTGCAGAAAATTAAACAGACACAGAGTCAGATGCTTACCCCATGCCTTGGACACATGAAGCCTTAGAGCAGCTGAGTGGGGTTAAGTGTCTGACCACTATTGATTTGACCAAGGGCTACTGGCAGGTGCCCTTGACTCCTGCTGTTAGAGAGAGGTCAGTCTTTGTGACCCTTTCAAACTATATGAGTTCACAAAGATGCTTTTTGGAATGAAAAATGCTCCAGCAACCTTTCAGAGATTAGTAGACTGTATCTTAGCAGGAACAGGAGATTATGCCCTTGCTTACCTGGATGATATTGCTATCTATAGCCATTCTTGGTAAGATCACCTTCAGCATGTCAGGGAAGTCCTGGGCAGACTGCAAAGGGCAGGGTTGACCATTAAGCCCAGTAAGTGTCAGGTGGGTATGCAGAGGTCTCCTACCTTGGACATAGAGTGGTAAGATAGGCCAGAACCTGCTAAAGTGGAAGTTATTCAGGTGTAGCCTACACCTGTTATCAAAAAGCAAGTGAGGGCATTGTTGGGGACTGCAGGGTACTATAGAAAGTTTCTTCCCAATTATAGTACAATAATTGCTTTCCTCACAGACCTGACAAGGAAAAACAGTCCAGATAAGGTAGTGTGGACCCTAGCCTGTGAACAGTCATTCCAAAAGCTTAAAGGGACTTTGGGAGGACCCCCAGTATTATCAGTACAGATTACAGCAATGCGAATCCAGATGGATTTTCAAGACAGGCTACAGGTTAAAGTGTTCCCAGACAAGCACTTTCTTTCAATCAATGTTTTATCGGGGTCACTTGAAAAACTAGCTTGAGTCTTCAAAGGTGGGGAGATATGTGACATTTTGAGGTATTGCCAGCTGTACTGGAAGAGGTGGGACAGTGCATTTGTGGCATATGCTAGCATGGCTGGCTGAAGTTTTGTAAATAATCTTATGTCATTTGACTGTCCCATTGATTTGTACAGATGCTTGCATTGGAAATGTATTTGTAAAAGTTGCTTATGTTAAACAAATGCTGCAACAGAATCTTAACAGAGTTCTGGATGTGAACTGTGCCACAGTTTGTGTTGGTATACAACCTCAGTAGCAGCGCAGCATTGTATGTCAATCTTGTGGATAGGTCAAAGACATGCATAGCAGGCGGTTGAACATCCTGTGCATGCACCCACCCATGGGTGTTGCCTTGACCAGGAGTAGCAATGGTTGTATCACTCTCTTCACTAGATGTTGGCATGCTGCACGACCATGATCAATGTCTGTCACCAGCAATTTGACTGATATGACTGCCACAAACCCAGGGACATCCTCTTCTGGGTGTAGATACCTCAACAACTGATGTAACAGTGGACATGCTAGTGCTACGTCAGTCTGGTCCAACCTGAATGACATCACAAATGGTGAGTTATGCTTAGCAAGTGACTTTGAGAGGACAGGACATGTTCAGTAAATTATGTGGTCTGTTGAAATAGTCACACATATGGGACATGCCCTCATGGATGTCATCCCACACACCCTGCATGAGCCTGATCAACTCTGTCATGTGGTGGTACTAAGCTCTTCCTCCATAATGGCCCTGCATACACACTGGTTTGTGGCCAGTAACACACCAGCCTTAAGGGGAGCAGTTACAATGTCTCCATCAAGACAAAGTACTAATCCATGTGTTTCCCCCAGTCCAATGGAGCTACTGGAAAATCTAGATATGTGTCTAGTGTGGGATGTTGTACAGTCATGAGCGATGGTGTCCCCAGTAACACATCCTCCTTATGTATTGTATGTTTCCTAGGTGAGGAGACATAGAGACTGTGTCCGTGGAATGTATAATAGATGCAGTGATCACATTCCCTTTGTCTGGCTGTGTCAGCTCATCCCTGCCACCATCTACAGAGTTAGCAGATCCGCCAATATCAGGCAGTGGCAGTTCCACAGTGGTGGTGCTGAATAAAGAATCACCTGTGAATACAGAAAAGTGCAACAAACTGAGTAAATAAACGCCATTTCCATATATATATATATGTATATATATATATATATATATATATATATATACTAACAAAGGAGAGGGTGCAATAGTAGCTTAGTAACTCACCCGTACCCATACTGTACTACTAAATATAATACCTTGAACAGAGGTTTGTGGAGGTGTAAGCACCAATATACCTGTATAACCCAAAAAAGTCAACATTAATGAATATGCCAAAGAGACGTGGTTGTAGAAGACCCATGTGTGTTGCTTAAGAGAAACAGCAGTACATATCTGCAGCATCTTCATCTGACACTGTTGGTGTCCAATGAACCTCTGTGATGACATCCAGCACCATACTGTGGTAGCTATCAGAGGTGTTTTAGTGTCTTTAAACAGTGCCAGAAACTCCTTCATTTCCAAAAGAGGTGGTTCAAAAGATAGACCTCTACCTACTGACCTATGCCAAGTGTGCATCCTGTTGTTGTGTAGCATGCATAATATCACTCGCCCTGCATCAGACCATGTTATATAAGTGGTCCTGGCCACTGACTGCATTAATACCTATTACTATGTCTTTCAAGGTACCATCATGTTAGGCCCAGTCAGCTGCACCCAAGCCAAAAAGCTGTTAACTATGGAGATAGATGCCCTGGATGACCACTTTGCTCTTAGAGTCTAAGAAAATGGCATTTTGTGAGATTTTTATCAGCAGACCTTTCAGTATGCTTCTTTTTTATGGTTGCTTGGGCATTTATCTAGAGTTATGGAAAAGATTGGCATTACCAGGTGTGACATTGTGAGGTATTGCCAGCTGTACCATGAGAAGTGGGACAGTGCATGTGTGGCATATGTCAGCATGGCTGGCTGAAGTTTTGTAAATAATCTTATGCCATTTGACTGTTACATTGATTTGTACAGATGCTTGTATTGGAAATGTATTTGTAAAAGTTGCTTATGTTAAAAAATGCTGCAACAGAATTTTAACAGAGCTCTGAATGTGAACTGTGCTACAATCAGGTGACTAGATGTGATGTAATTCTATAACCAGCTGAAGGACAGAACTTTGGCAGCAGCAGTTTGTTTTTGTTTTTCTTTGGAATCTGTTACACAAAAGATCTATGTCAGTTATCACAGTTTAGTAGTTGTTCAGTAGTTGTTAGTTGTACAGTTCAGTGTGTGGAGTATCTCACCTTGCCTTGTGGAAGTGAGCATCTCAGCAGTACATCTTGCGTTGTGATATTAAATGAGTTAATTAGGGACAGTTTCTCTTTAGTTTAGTTAGGAAAAGTATTGTGAGATTAGTTTAGTATTATTTTTTTTCTGCATGTGAGATTCTATTCGGCTGTGCTGTTTTATATTTCCTGTGACTGAAAACTGTGATGTTTACTGTAACTGAATATTAAGTATTTTCTTGTTTTCTATTTTTATTGCTCATTATTAAATATTTATACCTTTTTATTGTGGCTGGTCTTTTAGTGAATATTTTTACTATCTTGAGAGTTTTGTTTGTGTCTTTCAGCTTTTCCCGGTTTGGGGGTCGCCAAGGAACTCCGGTCTGCTAATGATTGGCAGTAGAGTTTTACGTGCTGGCTTGCCGGGCCTAATGCACAACCTTCAACAAAAGAACGCCCGTTCACGCATGTCGCCACACAGAAGACGTTCTAACTGAGAATCGAATGGGCAACGTCTAACTGTGAGGTGACAACGCTACCGTACCACCACCGCAGTCATCTTGAGAGTACCTGTGCTTATTTCAGTGTCATTGTGGCCACTCCGAAAAGCCTTACTGCTTTGGTCACATGCTACCAATCATATCAGTATTAATTTAACACAATATAATTGGTTACCCCTTGTAAGAGCCTTAAGAGTATTTGGCTGGTGGCAGCTACCCTGTAATCTGAGGAGAGAGAGAGAACACAGCTGGCGAATCTGTGTCAGCCTTTCCCAAGTGTGTATGTGTGTGTGTGTGTGTGTGTGTGTGTGTGTGTGTGTGTGTGTGTGTGTGTGTGTGTGTGTGTGAAAACATCAGATATTCAAGTGTGTGTACCAGATACTTGGAACTGGGACACAGTTCTTCGAAGTGGGTCTTGCTTGAGATCTGGAGAGACAGAGAGTCCAGTCCCAGTGGAGAGTATTCTCTGTGTGCTTTTGGGGGAAATTGCTCTGAATGCAGAGAGCTTCATTTGAAATACTGTGTAAATCCATTCCTGTTTTTAGTGACTGCCTCTCACCTGTGTCAGTGGTTAGAGTGTTGGGATTTTAATTGAACTTGTCTTAGGCAGTTGTCACTGAAAGTGTGTATACTCTCAACAGCCACAAGGCAAACATTCAGAGTTTCAGTATCACAACACTTTTATTTACTTTTGTTAGTTAGTTTAGTCAGGGGAAAGCAGGCAAAGATGTCAGTAGAAGACTCTAGCAAGCTGACAATGAACCAGTTGGCCAAGGTGTGTGAAATCAGAGGACTGGTGCATGCCAACCTGCCAAAAGTGGATATAATTTCAGCCTTAATCACAGCTGCAGTACAGTCCGGCAACCAGGGAGATGGCCAGTCCAGTCTTGGGGATGTGCAGCCTTCAGAAACAGGACAGTTCACCTTTTCCTCAGAGGACTTAAAAATCCATTTAGAGTTAAACAGACTTGAATTGTTCCTATGGACAGGGTGACTGCAAGAACAGAGGGGAGTGGTAGTACCCAGCCTGATAGGGAGGCATCATTGTCAAAAGATACTAGGCTCCTTGTGGAAGGGAAGCTGAGAAGGGTCAAGAAAGTACAGGCACAGCTTTTGGACACTACCGTATGAGGCTTGAGGGAGATAGCTAACGAGGCACCTGATGCTCAAGGAAAAGGGAGGGTATATACTGGGATACAAAGTTACTCTACAGAGAGTGGACCCCTGAGGGAGGTCTAGAGGGTGAGGTAATACAATAGCTGGTAGTGCCCAGAGCCTACTATCTAGCACTTCTAGCCATAGCCCATGATATCCCTTTTGCAGGTCATATGGGTATAAAGCATATCAAAAGTCATATTACTCAGAATTTTTATTGGTCTGGGATTGCAAGGGATGCAACAGTGTACTGCAGGACCTGCTAGCAGTGCCAAAAGGTAGGCAAGGCAGGAGACAAGTCCAAAGCTCCGTTGATGCCTTTGCTGTGATTGAGGAGCCATTTCAGAGGGTAGCTATGGATATTGTGGGGCCTCTGAATACCCCATGTTCCACAGGGAAAAGGTATGGCCTGGTGGTAGTAGATTATGCTACCAGATACCCTGAGGCGGTGGCTCTGTCCTCCACTGAAGCAGAGAAGGTGGCAAATGCTTTGTTGGAGATTTTCAGCAGGGTATGTTTCCCAAGAGAAATACTGACTGCCAAAAGTGCCTATTTTATGTTAGACCTGCTGGCATGTCTGTGGAAGTGTTGTAGGGTTAAGCACCTATAGACTAACCCCTACCATCCCCAGACTAATGGTCTTGTGGAGAGGTTAGACTCTACACTAAAGACCATGTTACGGGCATTGCGGACCAGTTTAGGAGGGAATTGGACAAATATTTGCCCAATCTACTGTTTGCATATAGGGAGGTACCCCAGGAATTCACAAGTTTTTCACCTTTTGAGCTACTGTATGGGCATAAGGTGAGGGGGCCTTTAGATTTAATTTATGATGAATGGGAGAGTGAGTGTGAAACCCACAAGGAATCTCTTGTGGCATATGTCCTAGACCTCAGGACAAGGATTAGTGAGCTCATGGGTTTGGCCTAGGAGAAAGGCAGCAGCCCAAAAGCAGGAAAAAGGTTTGGTATGACAAGAAGACTTGCACCCAAGAGTATGCTGTGGGACAACAGGTTATGGTACTCATTCCTGTCAGACACAATAAGCTGCAGGCAACTTGGGAGGGACCCTTTGAAGAGGTAAGGAAGGTCGATGATGTTAATTACATGGTAAAATTATTAGGCAGGAGTTAGGGGCACAGATTGTACCATGTTAACATGAGGAAGCCTTACCATGATAGGGAGGCCCTGGTGCTGAGTATTTGCAGTGGATGGCAGGAGGAGTCTGAGGGGTATCTGGTGACTGATCTCCTCAGTGAGGCTCGGACTAACAACTCTGTGGAAGGGCTAGCAATATGCAAGCAGCTTTCTCCTACCTAGGCTCGAGAAAAATGCCACATCAACCTTTCAGAGATTAGTAGATCATAGCAGTGTTGCAGGAATCTCGGGACATGTTCACTTGGAAACCTGGGTGCACTCACTTGGTGCAGCACCATGTGGATACAGGACCCCAAAGGCCTATCAAGCAGGCCCCTTATAGGGTACCTGAGTGAGTCAGGCAGACTCTGAGGGAGGAGATAGTAGAAATGGTGGAACTGGGGGTAATCCAGGAGTCCAGCAGTCCCTGGGCCTCCCCAGTGGAGCTGGTACCAAAGAAAGAAGACACCATCAGATTCTGAGTGGACCGCAGAAAATTAAACAGACACACAGAGTCAGATGCTTACTCCATGCCTAGGACAGATGAAGCTTGGGTGGGGCTGAGTATATGACCACTACTGATTTGACCAAGGGCTGTTGGCAGGTTCCCTTGACACCCGCTGCTAGAGAGAAGTCAGCCTTTGTGACCCCTTTAAGAATATATGAGTTCACAAAGATGCCCTTTGGAATGAAAAATGCCACAGCAATCTTTCAGAGATTAGTAGATCGTATCTTAGCAGGAACAGGAGATTATGCCCTTGCTTACCTGGTTGATATTGTTATCTACAGCCATTCTTGTAGCCATTCTTGTTAAGATCACCTTCAGCATGTCATGGAGGTCCTGAGCAGACTGCAAAGAGCAGGTTTGACCATTAAGCCCAATAAGTGTCAGGTGGTATGGCAGAGGTCCCCAACCTGGGACATAGAGTGGGGAGTGGTAAGATTAGGCCAGAACCTGTTAAGGTGGAAGCTATTCAGGTGTGGCCTGCTCCTGTTACCAAAAGCAAGTGAGGGCATTCTTGGGGATAGCAGGGTACTATAGAAAGTTTGTTCTCAATTATAGTACAATAATTGCTCCCCTCACAGACCTGACAAGGGAAAACAGGCCAGATAAGGTAGTGTGGACCCTAGCCTGTGAACAGGTATTCCAAAAGCTTAAAGGGGCTTTGGGAGGACCCCCAGTATTAGCCAGTACAGATTACAGCAATGCCAATGCAGTTCCAAGACAAGCGCTTTCTTTCAAGCAATGTTTTATCAGGGTCACTTGAAAAACTAGCTTGAGTCTTCAAAGGTGAGGAGAGATGTGACATTGTGAGGTATTTCCAGCTGTACTGGAAGAATTGGGACAGTGCATGTGTGGCATATGCCAGCATGGCTGGCTAAAGTTTTGTAAATAATCTTATGTCATTTGACTATCACATTGATTTGTACATATGCTTGTATTGGAAATGTATTTGTAAAAGTTGCTTATGTTAAATACTTGGAACTGTGACAGAGTGCTCCAAGTTGGGTCTTGTTTGGGATCCAGAAAGACAGAGAGTCCAGTCCCAGTGGAGTTTGTTTTTGGGGGAAATTGTGTTGAATGCAGAGGGCCACATTTGAATTACTGCATAAATCCATTCCTGTTTTTAGTGGCCACCTCTCAGCTGTGCCAGTGTTGAAGATTGGGGATCCTTGATTACTGGCCCAGGATAAAGAGGGGCCGTCACACCAGGTATTATCATCATGATTGGCAGAGGCTCACAAATGCCTTTTACATAACTATCCTGAGCATATACAAACTGATGTGTGTGTATCTGACATTCCCCATATGTCTAACCAGACTGTGCATCAAATGCAAGTCATATGCTTTATCAATAACAAACAAATGCCCATCCAGTACATCAGCTGTACTATTGCAACTCTCCTGAATACCATCGATGTGAACTGATAATGTGATAAACAGTTTAGAAGATGTGATGATCTAATAGAGAGTAAACTAGTCAGTTTGTTTAACACACAGAGTTTACACCCCAAGATGAATAATTTGTGCAGGTAATCTGAGGAAGTGCAGTGTGTGTTTCCCTTAAGCATCACAAGCCTCTTCTGCACAACAATTACATATAATTTATTTACTTCACTCAGTTCAGTTTTGCTAAAACCCCTTAAACATTTTAATTCAGCTTTAAATGAAGCATACTAACAAATAAATATGAAAGCTCAGTAGTTAGGTAAATTAAGCTCTTAAAGTTTGGACTTACCTAGCTGGAGGTTAAACAGGTGGTGTAATTCAAAAATCAGTGACAAAACTGGTATGGCTCCATAGCTTCTTTCATAGTATGGTGAGGAGTAGTGCTTTCCCTCATGCTTATATGGGGCTAATCCAGGTGTCTGGGCATGATAATTATGCAAATGAGGTCTCAGTGCTGACAAGTTTCTGAATCGTTCAGTTTTTGCATTGTGTTCTCTGGCTAAAATTCATGCTGCCTTCCCTGCAGTGTCATGCACATGCTAAAACACCTATGGGCATCATCGTACATCTTTGGTTCTGCTCATGTCTCTTGGGGGATATCTTTTAATTCCAATCAAGATGTACTGGGAGTGGAGTTACTGTAATGTATAGTTCACTATTACCATAGTCCAAGAAGCTGGGCTGCCAAGTTTCACACCTCAAGCTGCAATGTTCATCCACTATAACACAATACTTATTTTATAACTTTCCACTGTAGTTCACGCAAATGACGTGCTCTCTGTTGCTGGAAATTTGTCTCATATAAAACAGATCTGACTGCCCATTTCCTTCTATATTTCTCTGCAAGCTATTTTACTGGTAACTCTAGCTTCTAATAAACTGTTCAGAGCACAAAGAGGGAGTCCTGAGGAGATAAAAATCTTCCATCTCCACCAGGCATTGCAGGCCAAGGCTCCATAAGAAAGAGAAATAAGTGCCTCAATACAGTATAAGGCAGCAGCCTATGATTTGTCACTGTGAATAAACTGTTATCAAGCATACAAGTTATATGTTGTACGTGGTCAATTATTTAGGATCTGTTCTTAAATGCTAAGGTGATTAAGATGCTAAGAAATAGTTTACTGGACGTGCAACAGATATATTAGGAAATATTTATTGCCCTAATACTTTTTCCCATATAAGAAGTGTTGAGCACAAAGGGAGAGCCGTGTTAGATATTACTGTATACATGATTCACACTTAGATTGCATGTTCAGTGTTGAACAGGAGCACTATATGGCTGAGTGCATATGCCAGTGGTTACATGCTTCCACAGACTCCATCTAGCTCAACATTTTAATGCATGATTTTCATGTTGTTATGCTGTGAATGGGTTCAATTCCCCCTCAGTAGACTACTTTACTAACAGTTGTGTTTAAATTTTGTTTTTGTTGTACTTAACAGTACTACAGTTAACAGATAAATTATGTCAGAGCTGCAGTCTCCATGGCTTTGGTACAGTTTTCACATTTTCTGTATTACACCTTCTTGACTGATGACATTACTAAATGATTAACTGCTGCTTTCAGGGCGATTGTGTAGGTAGCTCATCTGCTTCAGTCTTAGCCTTATGTATTGGATATGCTGATGGTTGTAGGTTCTGTTCCCAGTCCTTACTTATTTCTCCTGCTATCGTCACAACTTCCTGTGGATGTTTTATTAGTCTTTCTGAGTAGAATGCCCACAACAATGTGATGTACACACTGAAGTGAGCTATTGTTTTTTTCTTTCATTCTACAAGCATGTGACACTCACCATTAAGCATGCGACACTCACCGTCACTACATTTTCACTGCATCCCTTGCTTAGGCTGCTGATGTAGCTCAGCAAGTAAAAGCACTGCCTTTAGTTTGTATGTGCTGAAGGCTGTGGGTTCAAGTTCCCTATTAATTGTATATTGGCACATTATTGTTACAGTGGGGTGGATGTTTCATGACCATTGCATTGTAATACATGTAAAATAATCAGATTCAGGTTATGTTATACTTCAATTATTTCACTATTTGAATGTTTCTCTCTCCCACCTTCTTTCTTGCTAACATTTCCATTGTATAAATGTATTTATGTATTTATTTATTTTTTGTTTCTTTCCGTTTATTTTACATTTATATGCAGCATCATCCAGACCAGCACCAGTGCCACCAACCATGCCATTTGCCCCATCACTGGTGGCTAGTACACAACTGTCGCTAACATCACAGTCATTTGGTGACCCCAGCTGTTGCTGTTACCTTGACAAACTGTCACTGCCACCAGCCCTGCTGAGGAAGGTGATGCTATAGCACTTACTGGAAGCAATGATAGTGGAGGTGAGATGACTGTCACCTGGAGTCAGCTGGAGGAAATAATCGTGGATCTTATTGACAGTTTACTGAATAAGCAAATTGGGCACTTAGAGAGAAAATCCTCCAATGACTCATAGAGCCATGTCCCTACACTACGGTGGCATTACCATCAGAACCAGGGTCCAGTGGCGAAGAAGCCCAGGTTGAAGAATAAGCTCCCAGTGGGTCATGATTGGAAGGGACTGCAGCTGAACACCCCATCTTACCACTCATCCTGTTGTTTCCCTCATTTTTTTGTTTATGCACACCTTTGTTTGTAGCCCAGTACCCCCTATCACCATTGTCTTTCCTCTGTATGTCTGATGCCTCCTTTTCCAATGTCTTCCTCATCCTTGATTGTGTCTGCACCTCCTCTGTTAGTCTTTTCTGTCTTCTATTTTTTTCTTTGTGTGGCTCTATTACTTACCATAACCCATCTGATCTTCCTCTTACTTCCCTTAATATCTTTCCCAGCTTGCCTTCTCTTTGTATATAAAATGCTTTATCTTGCTCATTTGCTCAAAACGAAATTAATTCCACATGCCTCATCCTTATTGTTTTTGTCACTGTATTGCACTTGGGATCACGCAGAACCTCAATGAAGTGTGGGTGCTACTGACAAGCGCAGTTGTTGCCCTAGTTCCCTGTGGCCATAACACAGTGCTACATGCTCTTCCCAAAGTCCGTGCTGCATCTATGAGTGGAATATTTCATGAGATGACTACTTTGCACTATCAGTAACATGCCTTCATTCTTAATGAGCATTGGGGCTTGTCATGTAAACACAGTAAACAGTGGTGGCCTGGCCACAACCACCCTATCATTCTAAATCACAGCCCAGAGTATTGTTTAAAACTAGAGAATGGAGTATATAAAGATAGTTGGAACCATGGCTAGGATGGTTAATAATAAAATATGCTATTCATCAAAATAAGATAATAAAATGTATTTATCAGTATTTTCAAGAGAGCATTGGATTGAAAAGTAACATATTATCCTTTTTTGCTGTTTGGACAGGAGTACAAGAACATTTCAGGCAGCATCCCTCATTATTTTTAAAGGAAAGAGTGTAGTATGGATGCAGTTCTTAAGGGTAGGTAAAACAGTAGTTCAAATAAAAAAAACTTAGAGAAGCCGTATATACTGTAGTTTTAAAGGTAGACCATCATGTATTGGAGAGTTATATTGATAAGTCATCCATTCATTTCCTATCCATTTTATCCTAGTCAGGATCATGGGGCACTGTTGCCCCTCTTAGAAAGTGATGTGCATTAAGTAAATAAACAGTCTTGTGTAAGATGCCAGTCCATCGCAGAATGTACAGAGACATTCACATACAGTATGCACATGCCTATAGCCAGTGTGGAAGATTGCCACTTCACCTATCAACATGTCTTTGGGATGGCTCCAGTTCCCTTCTGCAGAAAGATAAATCCCATACTGCACCCTAGACAACCTGTGTTTGACTAGTGGCATGGATACTGCTGGGACCAGGCAGGAGGATATGGATGCTTATCTGACACTGGCTTGTCCATCCCGGGGGCAGTGAGTGTACCTTGGCTCATTGCATTGGCAATTGTTGCAGCATTAAAAGCCTGACAAGTGATATACAGCTCGAACAGAAAGTTGCTTATGCATGAAGTGTGCATGCACCTCCCAAGGCAGCTATAGCAGACCTCACAAGGATGCCATTGGGATGAGGATAGGACAGTGTGCAGGATCTCCAGACTGGCCCACTCCATAATACCTGACACTTGACCCTAACCTCCACCATGGAATGAATGTGCTGGAGGGATCTTGCTCTGGTAGAAGAATGATTGGGTCATTTGGATGCAGGAAGCGGAGTCATTGAGCTTACTGGACAATAAAAATGTCTTTAGGAGATGTGTGGAAAGAGGGTACTCTGTGATAATCAAAGAAAATATGTGGATGATATGCAGACTTCACACATAAAGCACATCAGGAGAAATAAACTGGTGAACCAAGAGTTGCAAATAAGCAATATTAGTTGCTGCACCATTTTGTTGCCCAAAATGAATACAATTAATGAAAAGAAAAACTACTATAAGTCAAAAATTAGTGCACTTGCCTGGTTAACAAATCAGTCAATCAGTAAATAAACATATTTACAAACTGTTCACCCTTTAGATTTATAAACAATGCAGGACCAAATAAGTCCATTTGCACTCTTGGTGTCAGTCTAAAGTACTCAGGAGCAGCACTGAGACCCAGTGGATGACTGCAGCAAAAGCTGAGATCTTGTGCACATTGGCAGAAAGCCTTTGCTGAGCAGAGTCCATGCTTGCAAAATAGAAAAAAAGTAATAGACAAAGAAGTTGTACACCTACAATAGAGAGAGAGAGAGAGAGAGAGAAAGAGAGAGAGGTGGGTTAGTTTTGGTTGTGTGCTCAAAAGGGGTCCAGGAAGGAAAGATGGAAGATTCAGTTAATTTACCCAACTAACAAATGAAAAATATTTATAGATAATTAAAAATACAGCCTGTGTATTTGTAATCTATAATTACCAGTCAAGCAGTTTGTTCTGGAAGTTATATATTGCTTGTGCAGTGTCCCCAGCTACTCCTAATTGCACAGTTGAAGTATACCTTTTTGTTGTAATTGAGTACATTTTTTCAGCTAAAATGGCCATCTAGCATTTACTATGATTTTGTTCATTATTTCTAACTATTCCTGACTGCCATTAGATCTCTCTGCTGTCATAGAATGTAGTACTGTATGCAATTGAATGCACTTCTGCATTTAAACATTTGATCTAGCAAGTACTGAGTCCTTGTTCAGTGTTTCAACTATTCCTAACTAAACAAAGTGAAAAAGACCATCTAAGAGCAAATGAATACAATACTGTAACAGAAAAAGCAATACTGTAACAGAAAAAGCCATCTGGTATTTCATCAGTCCTTGTTTAGTCTTCCTGACAGGGGTAGGGGGTTGACTACCCTGGGCATAGCCAGGCATACATCAAGGCATAGTAAGTAATGTTTAGAAATAATTTATTTATTTTGCACAAAGAGATGAGAATTTAATTTTAAAGACATATTTATCATATTTTATGATTATATATTTTTTGTTAAATTGCTTTTTTTCAGAATTCCTAATGGACTAAATATTTTCTGCAAATTATTTAGCATTTCAGGAGTCTTTTTTGAGGGCTATATTCAAGAGAATTCTAGAAACTAACATACCAGTTCAAAACTTCTGTGGACATCCTTTCATGGCACTAAGGTATAAAGACTTGCATCTAACTTTGACAGTGGTGCCTGGATAATTAAACTCTTTTTGTTACT
The DNA here is from genome assembly GCF_019279795.1 of Protopterus annectens. Lineage (NCBI taxonomy): Eukaryota > Metazoa > Chordata > Ceratodontiformes > Protopteridae > Protopterus > Protopterus annectens. The sequence continues at coordinate 585,860,529 of NC_056732.1, forward strand.
TTAACTGTAATCAGGTTTGTTCTATGTACTGGCGTAAGTTAGTTCTGTTTAATGTGCAAAAATGTGAGCTTACACTGGTACAGAATAATAGAAAATATATATTTTTAAAATTCCTAATGGAAAAGTGTGTAATCAGTGAGAATGAGAGAAAGAGTCAGAGTTTTGAGAGAAAAAGACATGGAAATTTGCTAGTTAGATGAGAGGCATACATATATTTTTTCTTTCCTTTTGATAATTTCATTCGTCCATTCATTTTCTGATACCTGATTTATTCTGTTCAATGTGTTAAGGTACAAAATAACTTTCACATGAGGCAGTTCAGTAGAGAATATAGCAATAGCCCACGCCTGGGTGTGGGTAATGCTAAATTTACCCATGGTTGGCGTGGTTTGGTCCCGAGGGCGAAGCCCGAGGGACCAAACAAAGCCAACCGTGGGTAAATTTAGCATTACCCACACCCAGAAGTGGGTTATTGCTATTATACCATGACATTATTTAATAAAAGAAACTATTACTTTTCTTAAATAATGGCATAGTATAATGCCTGTTTACGGCCCTTCCGCAGATGTCTGGCATCCGCGGCAGTTCTGATGTACTGCGCGCCTGCGCAGTACATCAGAGCTGTGGGCAAAAGCAACTGAGAAAGCAAGGTCTCCGTTGCTTTTTTTTTAGTGTTTCACTATGTTAAATGAGTTTAACATAGCGAGACAGTTTTAAAATAAGCAACGGAGATGTCCGTTGCTTATTTTAAAACTGTCTCGCTATGTTAAACTCATTTAACATAGCTACACTAAAAAGCAACGGAGATCTTGCTTTCTCCGTTGCTTTTAAAACACTGTCTCGCTATGGTAAATGGGTTTAACATAGCGAGACAGCTTTAAAATAAGCAACGGAGATCTCCGTTGCTTATTTTAAAGCTGTCTCGCTATGTTAAACCCATTTAACATAGAGAGACAGTGTTTTAAAAAAACGAGTTATACTAATGGAAAAAAGTCCGGGCAACCGGACCTTTTTCCATTAGTATAACTCGATTTACAATGGGCACGCTGGCCAATCAGCGTGCACGTTTTGGGGGGGGGGGTCATGGTATAATAACAATTTCCTTTATTACACAGAAAGACACGCATATTGGAAACTTGGAAATCAAGAGCCTGTCTCTTCAAACTACTAAAATAAACATACTTTATGCCTTTTTTTCATTAAAAGTAGAAATTATTGTAACAATGATAGAACAGCCACTGATCAATTAGAAACAAACACAACAGCTATAATTTTGCTAAGATCTCCTGACTGCTTGCTTATGACATTCCATACTGGGTATGAGTTCTGAATTCCATGACAGAGCTTTTTGCACAGAATAACTGCTATACTTTTCTAATACCTTTCTAACCATGTTGGTACTTGCTAATATCAAGCAGGAAGCGAATCAACAGATACATATTAAAGGACACTCAATATTTCATTCTGCTATTAAAGCATATTAAAAATGAAATGCATGCACTAATATTTTTCCTTCTCTGTACTTCTCACCCTTCACATTCCCCCATCTGATGATATAATGCATCACCAAAAATGAAATACTAATTTATGACTGGATAGTGAGTCTACATTTTCAGATAAACAGATACTTTTTCACTTGCTATCAGACATTTTTCACATGCTGTTTTTTTCTGTCCCTGACATGAACAATTTTTATACAGTTGTTTCAAAAATAAAGTCTTATTTGCAATGGTGGAACAAAATGCAACTGAATCCTGTAAATAATCATCGGTAATACATTCTGTACTATGACTATTTTCACATTCCCCTGATCCTTTATATAGATTGTAATATATTTTGCTCAAACCTTGCAACACTTTATTTTAATCTTCTATTGTACTATGATTAGCAATAATGGTCAGTGGCACAGTTTCAGCTTTATGCATATGCAAGTTGATCTTCCTTTTAGAGTCTAATAATTTTAAAATGCATGCTTTGAGCATAAAAAGAAGAAGGCCTAACTTAATTATTATAACAGCTATAAGCATGAAAAACTTTAGAATCCGTCTTCCTCATCCAAAGAATAGATTGGTTAAACATGCCCACTACAAACTATTAGCTTCTTTGGTGTATATCAATATTCACCAACTTTTTGAATTATTTCTAGGTGACTACAGATAGCACCGGTGTTATCAGGAATAAAATAACAGCACCATTTTTGAACGAGTGGGCATGTACCCCCTTTAGATGCAAGAGTAAAGTCGAGTGCCATGTAGTTTTGTAGCACCACACTGTGCATTGCAGTCAGTTCTTAGGTCATCAAATTAATAGACTCGAGTGGAATTATTTAATATTTACAGGGCCTAAGACAATTTCCGAAGTTCCCAGATGGACTTCACTGCCCCATAAGCAGGCACAATGCCTGCTCCAGAAATGATCCCATCACCAATTCCATGTGAGCAAGCCCTTTAAATGCAATTTGTTGTACAGTATTATGATATACCCAGAAGGTGTCTATTTTACAGACCAGGTTAAGAATATCTTTAGTGTCTCTCTTCCAACAAGAATTATGAATCTTTCCTTCTCATAAAGGAACTGTATGTCAAATAGCTGAAATAACATGACCAATATAATAACAACCAGACCAGTCTGTAGGTAACCAGGGATAAGCTTGATTTCCACAAATGTAGTAATATTCATGTAATGCTGCCATGTCCTGCCTCCCAGCCCCATCATAAATTTTCCAGGTAAAATTACAGGCACTAATTCCAACAAAAAATGTTCCATTTTTTATGAAAGCAAAAATGAAATTTAACAGTCTGATGGTTGAAGCAGCAGTACAGTAAAGGGGGTATAAATATGTTTAGTCTTCTGATTTTTAGCAAGAAAAATAAGGTGAAACGCAGTATGAAGCTCTGAATCAATCACTGGTATAGGAATCAATAGAATGTCCCCTTCATGCGTGGTAATAATACATGCACAAACCCATCAGTTGCTAATGTTGAGGGATTGTAAATATGTATGCAAGGCAGCAGAAAAGGCATTAAATCTAGGATGCCATTCAGGTGCTCTGCATTCACTTCTAACCAAATGCCTGTCTATACTTTTAGCAAAGTATGTATGTCTATTAAGAAATTATTTATTACTAACAGTGGCAATGGTCCCAGAGGATGAAACACTTACAGTTCCGGATGGCAAAAGCAGGTAAAACAAAATGATGTAAAACACAGTAATTTTAGTAATGACTGGTCCCCAGGAAAAACAAGCATATTGGGGCTGGAGGGGGTTGTGAAGAAATTGTAAACAATTATGTTTGGTGGGTTATTCATTGTGCAAACAAAATCAGTCACCAGAAAGTCATTGATCAAGGACCTTAATTGCAGATGATTTCAAAAAGGAACATTGTCTGGATAAGGCAATGTCCAAATCAGCATCGAAAAGACAGGATGAATCAGTAATTCTGGAAATGGAGACAAGGAAAAATGTCGTCGGACTTGAAGAAGAATTACTGGAAGTTGAATCAGACCAGGATGAAGTAGTAGAATCACATTTTTAACTTCCTGGTTAGATAACAGGGTAACTTAACTGCATTAAGTTCCAGATGCAAGCTGGATTGCAGATTTGGGCAAATAGTTCACAGTTGGCTCCAGATTCAGTTTGGATGGCAAAACATCATGGGCTGTAACTTCCTGATGCAATGATATTCCTGGTTTCTTATCTGGTTCTGCTTGTTCATGTGGTATAATGTCAGTGGTGTCTCAGTTGTACTAATCTCAAGGGAAGATCATTTTGACATGTGACACATGGATCCAGGTGAGCAGGCCCTCACAATGGATGACAGTAGCAGTTGTGAGCAAAACCAGTCCTTTCCATGTGGGGCTAAGTGAGTTCTTTGGGAATGCACTTTGATGTGTACAAAATCTTAGGGATGCAGGTCACGGTGATCCTGCTCTGTTGGTTGTTGGACTACAGGCAGAACAACTCTATAGTATTTCTGCAAAAGAGAATGCAAGGATTTACAATGGGAAAGCATGGTTTCATCAATATCTTGTAATTCTAAAATTTTAGGGAGGTGGTAGCAGGCATTCTTAGGGGTATGCCCATGAGGATTTTACGAAGGGACAATTTTCTAGAGGCACTGACTACACTTCTAATACTAAATAAAACTAAAGGCACTACTTCTGGCTATTTAAGATGAGTTTCTTCACAAACTTGAGCTAATCTAAGCTTAGTAGTCTGATTAGCTGTCTTCACAGTCCCAGAAGCCTGTGGTCTATAGGGATAGTGAAACTGCAATTTCATGTTTAATGCTCTATAAAACTGCTGTACCACATGACTTGTAAAATGTGATCCTTCATTAGACTGGATACTATAGTAGCCACAGTGGTGGCTAGTGACTTAAAATAAAAGGGGGACTGCAGGAGACAGCTGAATGGGTGAGGTTAATGACAAGGGGTGTGGCCAAACAGAAAGGGGTAGAGCTATGCTCAAAACCACAAAAACTGGAACTTTAAATACGCTGCCCTAAGTGCCAAACTGTCAATATGAGAGTCCAATCAAGACAAAATGAAGTGCAGAAGAAAAAAATATTTCAATGCATTGGCTACATGACAGCTTACTTAATATTTAGATGGAAACAAAAAGGTTGTGAGGCATGAAAAAATAAATTACTTTTCCAATACATTACTGGAATGCCAGTCGAAATCAAGTATAAAAAAACAAGCAGCAGTCAACTCAAACCACTTTTCCTTGCACTGAAGTTCTAATTATAACTTATATTCAGCTTTATAAAAGTATCAAGTAACATGCTGAAAGTAGCAACCTCTGTGATACCCCCACTTGTAAAAATGTTTCTTATCCAAAAAAGACCTGCTGCCTGACAACTATCTACTTGTTTCATGGGGAAAACATGATCAAAGTAAAAATGGACAGCAAACAAGAAACAAGCTCAAGATAAATTCCTTAAAGGGTTACTGCACTGGTTATTGACCACACATGATAGATTGGCATTCTCTTTAGTTTACGGGTAAAGCCTGCAAAGATGACTGCAAGTCTCCAACAAATGTAAGGAGCTTCTGAAAATACTGTAATCCTGTCCTTTATTACAAATACTGTCATATGCATTTCAATACCTAAGGCTTATAAGTTATCTAGTTATGTAAATATTCTCTGCATGGCAACAACAAAAAAGCTTTCAATGTTGGTAATTCTTTAACAGTATGCTTATTAAAGCTTACTTGCATCTTATAGTCTCGGACAAGCTTACCTGACCAGCTTCTAAAACATGGTAGGCCCAGATATGTCCCCAGCCTTTTTCATTGTATTTTACTACATTGTAAGTTCAAGGATCAGCTAAAATCTGACTATTGATACCTTGTCCATACCTCTCAACTGTGCAGATTTTCGCAAAATGTCCAGATTTTTGGCTCATATTTTTCGTCTGTTCCCCATAAATTTTGTGGATTTCTGACAAATCATTGGGATGATCTGAGGATTGAAGTCACAAAATAATGACAAGCATTTGGGTTTCAGTCATCAAATCCTTCAGAAAATGTATGGTAAAACAAACCCCTGTTACTCTAGCAACTTTCTATGCTTATAAAATCAATATTTAAAATATGTCCCTATTTTTGGGCCTTTGTCCCCCACACTTTCTCAAGCTTTGTCCAGATTTCTTGCACTAAGAGTTTTGAGAGGTATGCTTGTCACATTTACATTTATCTTGCATTAAATGAATCAGTGGTTGATACATGCATTCCGATAACCAGCCAGGTTTTCCAAATCTAAATAGAATGCAAAACTAAACAAACTAGAAAGGAGCAAGTACTGGCTTCAATAAAACAAGTCAAAGGTAAAAACAGCAGAAGCCAGACAGAATAGAGCCTACTTTAATGTTCTATATGGCTTCAGCTGTTTTTGCTAAATAGAATGCAACCATGTTTTGAGTTGTTTAATCTATATGTCTTCATATTCTAGAGGAGTAAAAATGTGTCAGTATAGATTGTGATGTAAAATGCTTGCAACTAGGATTGTGTCTGTGTAGTTTGTTTTCATTTATATAAATGTATGATTGTTTATGTAGTAAGTGATACTTCAATAAAGTTTTTTTGTTAAAAAAGCAGGAACTGAATAATTTATGTAATGCTGCTTAGAAATGTTTGTTATGTTAATTATACTGTGATTACTTTTATATGAATGTAAATTTACCTATGTCACAAGTAATAATTCAGTAAAGGTGTTTGAAAAAAAAAGATCTGTTTTGTAATAAACCTTGTCCTCACATTGAATGTATTTGAAGCATGCAAATTCAAAATTTGGCAGCACATTTTTCTACATGCTGTATGTAGAGAACTGAATTTCCTATTCCCTTTTGTGACGCCCGTGCCCTGGCCCAGTAATCAAGGAGCCTCAGTCCTCACCACTAACACCAGTTAGGGATGTGCACACTGGGAAGGATAACAGTATACATACAGTAAAGTACAATTTCCCTTAAGAGCACACAGAGATCACAGTCAGTCTGGGGCTGGTTTCTCCCTTTCTTTCCAAATCCCCGATAAGACTCCCCTCTGGCACAGCTATAGGGTTAAGATTTCAGCCGAGTAGGCAAGCCAAAACCTCAGTACCCTCTCTGTCCAACCAGTGCTTTGTGTCCCTGCCCAAGTAGCTGACACACACTTTGAGATTTGAATTATATATAAACACACAGCCACTCCTAGGGAAGGCTGGCACAGGTTCTCCAGCTATGCTCCCTTTCTGCCCAGACTATATGGTAGTACCACCTGCCACCACCTATCCTTATCAGCTACTATAAAGGCCCTTACCAAAGGGTGCCCAATTTTACTGTGTGAAATTACTATTATCCAATTAGTAGTGTTAACCAAGACATGAAGGCTATTTAGGAGTACAGTATCACCAAATACAGTCCTAAGACAATAGAAATAATTCGTAGTCCAGACATTTTGACTCTAAGTTTCAGATCAAATAGTCATAAAATGCTTTACTTTGTCAGTTTTCTTCTAGCAGGGTGTACCGTGGTTAACATTTTTGACACAGGTTTCTTTACATTTAATTTTCTTACATTTGTAAAAAAAACAAGCCTGTGGATTACGTTAATATCTACAATGGTATAGAATTATCTACAAAATTCTATCTAGCTAGGCTGACAGCCTTCACACCTTTCCCTTTAATATTTTTAATTGCAATAAGATACACAAAAAATATTGCTATACAATGATATGAAATTTAAAGATATACTTCATCTTACATTCAATTTGAAAAAAATATGTAAAGCACACTTTTCCCTGTCAACATACTGCTCCTCTCGCAATACCACATCCCCTTTGAACATGTACTACGGATTTACTATTTGATCACACCACTACCAACAGCTTCTTGACAGTAGAAACACATACCATTGGCTGATATACCTTTTCCCAATACCCAATTGAAAATATGACTAGAGAAAGACTCAGATATAAACTACTGATATTTAAAAAAAAAATAAAAGCTACTGATAATTAAAAAATAAAAGCATGTACAATTATGAAATAAAACCACTGCTTACTTTAAATACTCTCTTGATATTCAGCAAACTTTATTTAAAACATTATTAATGTCTCATATCTCTTTGTTCCTGCTAACACTAGAAATGGCCCAGCAGGGTTAACTCAAGTCAACAAAAATAAATAAATATGCAATCATACATGCATAGGTACGTACATAAATACATAAATATTGCATTAAATAACCAGAATACAGAGAAGGAAATTAACTGCAACCGGTAACTAACCCTCATATTCTATTGATGGTAAAAACACCTCACAGTATACTACTGGCTTAGGAAAAGAACCAAGAGACCAAGTAGAGAAAACAAGGTCCTACCTTTAATGCCATTACAGCAGACCCCCCCCCCCATTTTTCTGGAGTGCCCAAATAATGGGACATTACATACCCCAATCACATTTTGCAGTACTCTGTGTCTTGCAGATTGTTACACTGTCCAGGCCCAGGCGCAGGCCACTAAGTCTGAGACAAGACTTTCTCTCAGGGCATAAGCACAGACACAAATGACAGCCCTGTCGGCATGATTTTTATCAATAAGCAAAGAATGTTTTTTTTTTAATAAAAACTCACTGCATTCCTTGAGAAAGACATGAATAAACTGAGCAGACAGAGCACACACAGGAAATCAGCTAATTCAGGAATAAATAAAACATGGAGAAATATAACCACTGCAAATACAAACATAACTAATAGCTGGTAGTATGGGGTCAAGAAACATGCATATAATCAGCATGGGTTGAAGTCTCATATTGTTCAATTTCATACAAGACCCATTTTATATACACTCAGTCATTTACCTCTGCTTGTTCATTTTGCAGATGTCCCATCAGTTGCAGTTCACACTATCACAGTGCTTTAATGTGAATTATTTATTTGGCTTGGCTCACAATTTTTTCATTAATAAAAAAAAAAAAACATTAGAAATCAAGAAATGCATACATACCAAGAACTTGAAGAGTAAAAAAACTATACTCAGTCTTTCAGCTCTCGGCTTAATTTAATTACAATCAATGTCCAATTGCACAAACTTGTCTTTCTTACGACCTCCACAATGCAATGCAAGACCAAAGTACTGCTATTGAGTGCTGACTGTTTCTCGCTCTTACACAAAGTGCGGGAAGAGAGCGAGAACCAATCAGTAGCCATCCAGCTGTCTGTGTCAAGTACATGACTGTGGACGTGGCAGTCTGATCCCCTTCCAGTTCTATGCGGTTACAAACCACATAGACTTCTGGGCATCAGACTGATGCCTTTCTCTCCTTAATCTGGACTGCTTTTACAGCAGTCAAGATTTACAGAAACTATTTTTTTTTAAAACCTGGAAGTCGCCGAGCATGCGCAGTTAGAGTTCCGGGTTTCGGGACTTCAGCGAATCAGTTAGACTGCAGTACACTACTACAACAGTAGTAGTAGAATACAAGTACACATTATTATTTTCTAAAAATATATATTTTTTTCTTTTCACAGCTGAGGGGCTGCAGTCCAATGCCATGAGCCACCACTGAGTGATCATCAAATCTAGGGATAAGTTCTGACAATACCTATCCAGAAAAAAATGTTGACAAGCACTAAAACGTATTTAAATTTCTGAACTTTAGGAGGTTAAATAAAGTCCAACTGAATGAAACAGAAGGGTCCTCAAGGCTTTTTCAATTATTAAACAGGTTCAGGTACTTAATTAGATACATTGTATTTTAAACAAATTACTCAAGTATTCACAAAATGTTGAGCTACTTCTGAGAGATGAGAGACATAGCAATCATTGGAAACTTATTTTATTAATACATTTTTGCCCAAGTGAAAAGGAAAGTGATTAGTTTTTTACCAATTGGTTTAGAAAATTTAGTGGGGCTACTAGTCGACCTTCTGGATGGTGCCATAAATGATGAGAAGAGTGACTGCGGCCATCACTTATCCACATCCTTCTCTCAGAGTTATCCATCTGATCTTGAAAAGACAATGACTCCTGTAAAGAAAAGATGACATTTTCATTCAATTGCTGCAGAAAATATAAGTTGAACAGGATAAGATAATGCAACCTGTCTTGCACACCAAATCTGCAAATGTTTTACCATTTGTTACAAAAGATTCTTTGGAGTTATATGTGGCACATTTCACTACAGCTATCTGTCTTGGTAATAATAGTGTCTAACAGTTTAACAAAAACAACATTTTCAGTAACTCTGATGTTAAATAACCCCTTTCTTTCCAAAGTGTATTAAAATCATAGCACCATAGGCATAGTGAGAGTCAGTAGAAATTATTACTGACTAATCTTTGCCAGTTTTACATGCTTCAGATCAACTACTTTCGCAGAGACACATGCCTTTAGTTGTCCAGTTAATAACATGCCGTCTTGCTTGCAAACAGAAAAGGCTGTTACAAGTTATCATCATCTCTGCGAAAACACAGGAGCCATTGACGGAAAGAATCAAATATGGATTCTGTAAGGGAACACCTTTTAAATCTAATCTAAGGGGAAGCACAATGTTAATAACAACTGCATAACCATGGGGTTCTCATTCATCTGCTGTATGGATTAAAAAGCAGGGTTAAGTGTTAGTTATCAAACAATCTGTAAGAAAGGGTTATTAAGTAAAGACAATTCATATTTAGACAATCATACTAGAGAGAAATATTGTATTTTAGTTTTCGGTAACAGCTTCTAGAGAATGCAGAACTGCAAAGTAAGTCTTGTGCCTGAGTTAGTGCAGCTGCCATGTCTACTATGTATGCCTTTGTGGCCACCACCCTAAGGCAATGGGGAAGGGCTGCAGCTACAGGATCAAGATTTGTACTGAAATAAGCAACAGATCTAAAACCATAATTTTACATTGTGCTAACAATCCTAATGCTACTTTATTTCTTTAACTACAAAACTGAAAAAAATCTGTTCGAATAGTCTGGTAACCTATTCAGAAGGATTTAAAAGCAATATTTTCAATTGCACAATACCTTATTCATGAAAATCCTGCCAGGGTAAAGGTGCAGGCTGTTATTCTTTAACAATTTTAACAAAGGTTTTACCACTTCTGCATAGATAGAAATCCATTGTTGACAGTAACTGTTACTCCCAGAAAAGTTTGCATCTGTTTCAACGAAGTAGGGTGTGGGGACTCTATATTAGAATACCAAAAAGACCAAATGTCGAACGGCTTAAAACTCGAAAATGCTGTTCATCAAAATCACTTTTGTGGGGGCTGCACCCTCCCTCCGCTAATTATATATACCAACTCCAAGATTGCACTACAGTGAGGAAAGGGGAAATTTTCTGATCTTTACTGTGCTGCGATCTCACAAAAAACACCTCGATGAATGGCATATTCAAGTTTTAAGCTGCTCGACATTTGGTCTTTTTGGTGTTCTAATATAGCCCTGGGTGTGGTGCAGTTTGGATTGCAACAATACAGGAATGCAAAATTTATGTAGCACCTTCTGAAATAAGTTGTCCTAAATATTAAACGTGATTTCCACAACTGCAATTTGTTTTTATTAACCTTAAATCCTAACTCTGCTAACTGAGTCAAAAGAAAAATAGTGTCTTGTTTACAATTGCTTATATCTCTTGAAGGTTGGCATAATGGGTAAGGTGTCTAACTTACAGACACAAGGTACAGGGTTTGATTCTCACATGGGGTAATTGGCTAGGCTTAAAATGGCCTACAAGGGCAGTTAGCTAATCTATAAATCTACATATTAAATCAAAGTATACCCACAAGAAAATGTAATCTTGTCTAATTGTTTCTTCATTTCTTTATAGCATAAGGTTGGAGATTCTACATACCCTTGTGGTAATCTAGTCCAGGTGTACTGCTGATCTTTATAAGTAAATTAAACAGATATTGGCTGTCTGGATGTACAGTAATAGAAAAGAAGATAGATGAAATATCTATCTCTGACAAAGTGGTGGCAACTGAAGGGACAGAACTTGGTATTGTTGTAGGATCAGAACCAACTGGAAATGTTGGCACTACTACAACATTCACTGCACGTAAATCTTGTAAAAACGTATATGCACTTTTCCCATTTTATTTTAACTGGTAAAATAGGAGTATTATAGGAAGTGTGAGTTGGGGCAATGATACCGTGTTGTTACAAGGCAGAAATAACAGGATTGATTCTTTTCTCTACCTCTACCGACAAAGGATATTGACCTACCATAGGCAGGGGTTCTCAAGGTTTTAGTTACATATGGACAGGTTCTGCATCTTTTATGAGCCCTACCTAATTGTCTTGAGTAATCCAGAACTGGGGAGAGATAACATTTAAACCCTCCATATTACCATTTTCTGCTTTCTGTTCTTCTGTTATGAAAGCAAAAAGGGCATCTTCATCTGAACAAAGAGTTTATGAATATAATCCTAAAGATTCATTAAGAATACCTAAAAATACACCATCAGGTGTACAATAAACATATATCTAAGTTTACATAGTACATCTGTACCTAACAGATTTAAAGGAGCTGAATTTTCTATAATAAAATCTTGCTGATCTTTTAATGGACCAGTTTGAATGGGGACAGGTTTAATTTCTGGATAATCTAAAGGTACTCTGGACACTCTAACACACTGAATTGTAAGTTTCAAAAGCACAAGGTTTTCAGCATTTGTTGACGTAATCATTGATCCATTAGCTTGTGTGTTTACACGAAATGGGATAGATGTATTTTGCACTGTAACATTGACAAAGGACCATATTGATCAACCGGTATCAAAGGAAATAACTATAGTTTCTACTTGTGGCTGTCCTATTGAGTTTGCTGTCACACTGGTGGCTGCCAAGCAATATTCCCTACAGAGGGGTTTCTTTCAGGTAGCTATGGCATTTGAGCATTTAGCAAATTTGCTTGCTGTCTAACCTATGCAGATTTATTTTGCCAGTACCCTGTCTGGCCACAATTAAAACAAGCATTTAAACATGACGCACCTTGCAGTGATGGTAGTGAGTCAGAGATAATAACTTTGGTGTTACTGTCCTGGGGCTGCTGGCAGAATTGGAATCAACCTCTTCCCCCATGATTTCTTCTTCTGTTACTAGTTCCCAGAAGTCAGTGTTGAACCGCTGGAGCTGAATATCAACTAACTTTTTATTTTGTCCCTTTTCTTTCCTGAGTATATTATCTGCTACATATTGTAAACTAAAAAGGAGTGCAGTGAAGAAAAGACTTGTAAACAGAGAATCACCACACACTTCGAAGGAAAACCTCAATAAGGTCAAAAACGCTGTTTAATATCCGAGCACAAATACAAGTTGACGCTGACAAACTGCAAAAACACGTTTTCGTCGTATTACTTCCTCAGAAATTGCATTTCTGAGGAAGTAATACGACGAAAACGTGTTTTTGCAGTTTGTCAGCGTCAACTTGTATTTGTGCTCGGATATTAAACAGCGTTTTTGACCTTATTGAGGTTTTCCTTCAAAGTGTGTGGTGATTCTCTGTTTGCTACATATTGTACCTAATTTACAAATTCATGGATGCTCAAGCTTGGTCAGTTCAAACTAACCTTTTTAATCTGTTTTTGTATAAGTGGTAAGAAGCCCACTAGAAAAGCTGCTGACATCCCACTAGCTGACATACCTTTGGATATCCAGAGAAGGCTTCAATGCATTTATCATGTGTTGCAAATATGCATCAATAGATTCATTCTCCCTTTGCACAGTAGCTTTTATTCTTGTTCAGTTAGGGGCAGGGGGGCAAACTGTGGTAATACCTTTTAAGAGGTCACTTTTAGCAGCCAGAAAGCCATCATCTGCATGTTTCGGGATGTTGTTGCCTAGTTAAATTTGTCCCTTATTTTCCTAAAAATATAGTGAGGCCTGGAGTTTTTTTAATATGGTTCTCAGGTCTTGGATGGTAGAGTTTTGCAATTGTACATGTCCTTAGGTTTTTGCATATTTTGCAGAGTATGATCAAATGTGAGGGACAGAATCTTTTATTTTTTGAAAATCCACTGCAGTCCATGCTTATGCTACTCTTGTAGTAGGTTCTGCCTGTCTCTAGCTGCTGTGGAATTTGGTACTTCTCATAAGAAGTGCTTTTGTGTGGAAGATATGACAGAATCAGTAGAAGACTCAGAATATGTCTCTTCCCCATAGGTTGACTTGCACAGGATGTTCACCGATATTCCTCCCTATTGATAATAATTGGAAATTGAATAACAATGTGCTTAACTTTAGGAAATATTTTTCATTTTCCTATGTATTTATGTTTTATGATACAATCGTTTCCTTTTATTATCTATGCTCATTAACATTTGGATAGAGAGTATTACTGAATCATGTTGTTGACAGAGTCTAGTGTTATAACCCGACCCAGAGGGGTGCCTAGAAGTACTGAAAGTAACCTGGGATGTATCTGCAGAAGTGGTAGTTGTTTCTGCAAAATTTACCTCCATCTGCCCTCTCGGACAGGGAGCACTGCCAACTTCTTGTGGTACAGGTGGATCATAAGGTAGAGGGGTTGCAGAAGGTAACGGAGGCCAGTCATCATCTGATGATTCTGATTGTCTGAGTGAATGCATACCCAACGAATAACATTTTTTATCTGGACATTTATGTAATGTTAAATAAATTATCCAGCGGGTAAACGAAAAACCACTTAAATAAAACAGAAATGTAATGAAGAACACACAAGCGGTAAAACGAAGCACGGCTCCAATAACCATAGACTCAAAAACTTCTTATGCAAACGTTTAAATAAACTACCAGAAGATAAATGGCTTAAAACCAGCACAACTTCAGAAAATATATCAAACAGGATTTATTAAGAGGTTAACAGTTTCACCACCTCCTCGGTGGCTTCATCAGACCATAAAAACACTTTAAATATCAACAAATACATATATACTCACAAATCCTCCATAGCAATCAAAACAATGATGTACAGGTGTCCATTAAATGCAGGAAATCCAGTTAGCTTACTCTGCATATATTGATATTTAAAGTGATTTTATGTTTTGATGAAGCCACCGGGGAGGTGGTGAAACCACTAACCTCTTAATAAACGCTGTTTGACATATTTACTGAAGTCGTAAGAAGTTTTTTTGAGTCTATGGTTATTGGAGCCATGCTTCGTTATACCGCTTGTGTGTTCTTCATTACATTTATGTAATGTATTTACTGTTCTATTAGCTGCCTGCAGCTGTGACTTTAACCTAGCTGAGTTATATTTATGGTTCTAACTACAGATTCCTTTTCCTTATGTTTAGATTCTTCTTACCAGTCATTAAAAGCCGACCACCAAGGGGCTAGTATCTCATTACGCCTCTGTATTAGTTTATTTAATTTTTTTCTATTTTTTTTAAATTTTTATCAAAAGTATCTTTTTCTGAAATCTGCAAAGCGCTATAATTTCTCATGAGTTCAGACTTTTTTTTATCAGATAAATACAGCTGTCTCTGCCATTCTTATTAAACATATGCCTACCTGTAGTCCCATATTGTGGCTTTTTTAAACCACTTGTACTTGCACCCGTTATAAAACCCCACTTACATACCAAAGGGATAAATTTGCAATTATAATTAGGGTCGCTTGCATTCTGAATGAAGGAATCCTCTCTGTTTCTTTTTTTTATATATTTGATTAGAACCCAATCTCACTGGAAACCCATTCCCTGTGACAAGGATAGTCTGTCCTTGTGTATACTGATTAAATTCCACTATCAGAAAATTAGACCTAAAGCCTCTTTAGTATAAGTGATCACACAGACATCCATTTTCCTTGATTCATACAATATGGCCACTCACATTCAAGCAAAACTAGTTGAAAAAAAAGTTTAGTAAAGCTTATCTGTAGAGATTTTAGACTGTTGAGATTTAAAATTATGTATTGTTACAGCAGAAACTTGTCTGATAGAAAATCTGTTGCTCTTTTAGTCTCAGTGGCAATTTTTGATGCAGCAACACACAAACAGCTCAACACTCCAAGTAGCATGGCACCAAACTGTTAAGGTACCAAATCATTTTTATACAAGGCAATCCAGCAGAGAATAACAATCTCATTTCTGAGCAGAAAGACATGTATGTGGGAGTTTAGGAAGTCAAGATGTCTACTCAAACTAGAAAAATCAACATGGTTTATGCCCTTTTTCATTAAAAGCCACATTATTGTAACAATCATAGAACAACCACTGACTAATAAGAAATGAACATTACAGCTTTAATTTTGCTAAGATGTTCTGACTGCTTATTTATGACATTCCATATCAGGAATGAGTTCCGAATTCCACGATAGAACTTTCTGCTCAGAACAAACCTTGTACTTTTCTAATACTTTTCTAATCCTACCAACACTTGCTAATATTAGACAGGAAGCGAATCAGCAGATACACACTGAAGGACAATCAAGGTTTCATTCTGCTATGAAAGCATATTAAAAATGAAATGCATGCACTACCATTTTCCCCTTCTCTGTACTTCTCACTCTTCAGAAAGGCTAGGGTCAAGTAGAAACTTATCTGGACAGTTAACTGGAGAACTGGAGTAAGGCAGAGAACCAGTCCTGGATGGGATGCCATTCCATTGCAGGAAGTACACACACACACACACACACACACACACACACACACACGCACACACAAGCAGAGAGGCGCACTAATTCTCTTATTACCCTTTCTCTATTCACCCTAGCAAAAACCCCACAGAGATTCAAGGAATTATGTAGACTGCACACTAAAGGCATCCTCTCACCAGGAACTGAATCAAAGTCCAAAGCTCAGTGAGGTAGCAACGTTAGTTATTACTCTGCTATGTTACTCTTTTTATCATGTTCAAACTACTCCTGCTGCATATTATGTTATTCTAGGAGGAAACTATGGCTGTACTGATGTTTAATGTATTTATAAATGTATGCAAATAAATAAAAGGAAATGATGGGGTGGAAAATAAAAAGAAAAAAGGTGCATTGAAAAGGTATGTTAGACAAAGTCAGGGTATGTGTTTGCAGTTATTATGTATCAGGTTCTAATATATGTTTCTTGCCAATACATCATTCTTCTCTTTTTGAAATAGGTTAATGTGCGACTGATAATCACATAATAAGAGTAACACGGATGATTAAAGATATTTATATCTTCCTGTAGGTTATAATATTAGATTAATGATTGCTACATGCCTGCTTGCAAGTGTGTGTGTGTGTGTGTGTGTGTGTGTGTGTGTGTGTGTGTGTGTGTGCGCGTGTCGTAAACAGAACTTTACTCTCACTATTTTTCAGTAAATACCATAGAATCTATAAAATATAGCACAGCTATGGGACAACAGATTAATTTATTTTCTTAATGATATCAACGCACAGTGCACAACCTCCTGCACCACTAGTACTGACCAATGCAACCAGTGGGCCTGGATTAGGTACATTTATGCCTGATACCTTGTTAGGCTAAGTTTACTGGACTGTGTCAGAAGTGGGGAGGGTGTCTGACTTTTGGCAGCCTGCCCATTCCTGTGGACCAATAATACTGGTGTACATAAAGCCATTTTTGCAGCAATCTACATACAGTAAATGATGTTCTGGATATAGTTTAAAATAATCCATTGTAAAGTTTTACAACATAACACACTTTATCAGTTTCTAGAATTAATTTACTGGGATACAATAACTCCACTGTTATAGATGGTTTGCAGACCAGCACAACAAGCTCTCTCATTTTTTTCTGCCTAATATAAGCATTTGTGGTATCTGAAATATTAAGTTTTCAAAGGGAGAAATAGAAGCATTTTAGTATTGAACATATGATTCTTTTAATGCACAGATCACATGTATTTATCTCCCAATTAGCATTTTCTGAATAACTGAAGCCAGCATTGTCTTAATAGACACACAGTGAAAATTAATTTCAAACAAACAAATTTATTGTCAGCCATCTTAATGCACACCACACACACACACACACACACACACACACACACACACACACACACACACACACACACACACACACACACACACTGCTGAAATAAAGCTAACAATATGACACACATGGTCTGCACATTGCTGTGATGTTCATTTATAAAATGTCCTATTACATCTACTCTTGAAAGTATTTGTATTTCAAAATGTTTACCACAGTTAGAAACCTGAAGTACTGCTTTGTTATATTTGGTGACCTGTTGCTTGGCAACCATTAGCTCCCTGCAATTTTTTGGCCCATTCATTCCTCAGGGGACTAGAACTATTCCCAGCCCATTTGTTTCCACTGAAATGATTAAGGAGTCATCATCCTGGCTGCTATTCAGGCTTTTTTATTGTTGCTGTCTAACCCCACCCCCTGATAGCGACATGTTCTTCATGTCACTGTGAAGGGTCAGCCTTTACCCCTTCTACAGAGGTATGCCTGTTCCCTGGCATGCCCTCACAAAGGCTACTGCACCAGTTTGGATGCACCTGCACCTGTCTTTCCCCCAAAGTTTTATTGTCAGGTGTGCAGCCTACCACTCCCCTGCAGTGCCAGGTGAGCAGATGGATGTAAGTCGCAAATCTCTCATCTGCCCCATCCAAGGTGCTTCCAGCTTTCTGAGCTACTAATTGATCTCATGTAATCTGGGTCACACTCAGTGCCCCAGAGCTGGGAAAACTACTCCTTTCCTTTTTCTGCAGAAGCAATAATGATATTTCTAACTAAGAATTTAATACTCTGTAGCATATCAGCTGTACCACTGCCACTTAACAGACTTCTACTAAATATTTTGGGGAATCAGACAATATTCTAATAATGGGCTGGGGATACCAAAAAAAGACTGAAGCACACTTTAATAAATTTAAAAAAAAATAATAAATCAATGACCCTGGAAATAATTTAAAGCACAACCCCTTCCCCCAAAATGATGAATTCTTCTCTGAAAAGACAGTTCTGAAGAATGTAGTATATGTAACAGTGTAAATGGAGTCTCGTATACCCTCAACACACTGCTTCTTAATTATTCTCACCCTGCCTGTCCCACAATATTGAGAATTAGTACAATACAAGGTTTGTGTGAAATCAGGTATCATATTAATCTCCAGTGCTGTGTGGCATTAAGCTGAGAATAAATAAATCACAAGCATATGGGGATGTGGCAGGTTCCTATCAGTTCGTCAAAACGTCAGCAGTTCGAACACCATATGTTCGAACTGTGAAGTTCAAAAATTGATTATCGCGAAGCCGCGGAACACCAAATTCTTTCCCAGGGAAAGAATTCAGTGGGCCGTTTCTGTGGCTTTGCGATTTTCAGCACTGTGGTGGAAAGTTACGGGTCAGGTTCAGGTAAGTGTGCGATTGTGTGTACGTTATGGTTAGGGTGCGGGTTAGGTGAGTTAGGGTTAGGGTGTGGGTGAGCTGGGTGTGCGATAGTGACAGACTTTAGGGCTAGGGTGGGATAGGTGAGTTAGGGTTAGGGATGTGGGTCAGGTGAGTGTGCTATAGTGACGGACCTTAAAGTTAGGGTTTGGGTTAAGGTAAGTGGATAGATAGTAGTGTATGTACAGTTTAGTGTAAGGTTAGATGTAGGATTTTGTGCATGTGTGTGGATTGCTGTTTTTATGGTGTGTTTGTGTTGTGTGTGTGTTTCTTGGAACAGCGATTTTATTCCCTGGGAAAAAAATCGCTGTTCTAAGCCTTCGATTGTTTTGCACTTTGAGGTTAGAAGTTCGAACATATGGTGTTTGAACTTCTGCTGTTTCGTCGAAGTGATATAGACCTGATGTGGCTTGCTCTCAGTAGAAGCTTGGACTTTGAGGTTTGAAGTTATGACAATGCCAACTTTCAGTATTTAATAGCGCTCTATTTGGGATATAATGCTATAGATGGCTTCAGTTTTAGATTTCTGGTTTTAGTATTTTGAAATCCACTGCAAGTGTGCTTTAATGTTGTGCAGAGAACCTGACCTAAAGGTTCTGGAATGCAATATTGTAGATTCAGGTTAATTATAGTAACACTGACAGTTATACTCTTGTTGTTGTGTCTTTTGGCTTTTCCCGGTTAGGGGTCGCCACAGCGGAACTCCGGTCCGCTAATGATTGTCAGTAGATTTTTATGTGCTGAGTTGCCGGACCTGACGCACAACCGTCAACAAAGGTACGCTCATTCACGCATGTCTTCACAGAGAATACGCTCTAGCTGAGAATCGAACAGAACAACGTCTTACTGTGAGGCGACAACGCTACTGCAGCACCACTCTACAGTTCTGTAATATTTCAGAAAAAAAGATGCAACTCCCAAGAGTCCTGGCTGTATTTAAAAATATCCATGTGTGTTACATTGTGCGCCGTGTTGACCTGCATTCCTAATCTTGCAGTTGCATATTTGTGTACTACTACCCAGAAAAACATATTATGAATGGGATGGTTTATTTTATGCAGTACAACCTAAGTAAATGACATTCATTTGATAAGTGGTGGGTCTATCAAAGTACATGTATTACAAGACACAGTGTTCCCTATTAAATTGCATGTATACACTTACAATGCTTCATGTTACTTATTAAACTAAATGTAAATATTTGTAGCTGCAAGATAACATTTGTTGCCAAGAACACTTTTTCCATGTTGTTTTGTATGATAAGAAGAATATGAAACCTCCTACTTCACACAATAAAGCATGACAAACTAGATATGTGGTTTATTTCTGCTGGACAAGAAAAATTGTTCTGAAAATGAGATACTACAACATGGTTTAAGAAAGTAACACTATCTTAGGTGATTAACTGCTCCTCCAATATCAGGTAATTAAACTTTAATTAAAGAATGTGGTAAAATGCACATTAACAGTATAATAATGTATGCTATTTTATTATATTTTTGTTAACTAAGTTATCAATACTGTATCCATTTACAGAGGAGGCCAGGGGATTAAAGTTCCGCTGTATAAAAGTATGCAAGATAAGTTGCGTGAATCAGTGAAAAAGTCATACAACATAACATAAGTGGCTTTTGGCCATGAGTAACTATGCATTCTTGATTAATTTAAATGAGTCAAGTGATATAAATGACAATTTAAGTATAGCATATGACAGAAAGCATAAAGAACTGACAATTTATGAGTTATTTTTCTCAGTGAAGCAAGCCATAATAGCCTCTAAACTACAAAGAACAAGATTCTCTGCTTTATGTGCAAATGTAGCAAGCAGCTACCGACATATGGACTATTGCAACCAAAGAAAGGACATGGGCTACATCCTGCAGTTAATGTAGTTCTGTGTCCAGCAGTGAGAGAGGAAGAGCTACATTACTTAGCAGATAGATTTCAGTACCATGTGCTGCCATGGGTTAGGAGGGCAAATAGAGTGATTGGTTTGGGAGCCTATTTAAAGAAGGCAGCAGTGTTAAAAAACCTTAAACTGCATAAAATAAATTTCTTATTTGATGAACTGTATTACCAAAAGCTTTATTTACCAGATTTTTGAAGAGTACAAGGACACAATGACTGTGATGGGATGCACAAAATAAAGTTTAAGTGTACGTTCATTTCTATACATCATTCAGCAAGTGAACAGCTTTTTAGAAATGCTGAATCTGTCCTCTGCATAGCCTCATTTTATGGCGATTGCTCTGTTAATGAGATGCTGCCATTTGTGTTTTTATTTTAACATTTTTTTGTGTGCACCATTTCCCATGCGACCCTCAGTCATGCCTTCAGTTAGCCCATTATGTTTCCTTCCTTGCACCTTGCATCAGAAAATGCCAGAAGAACACATGAGAGATGGGCCGAAATCCATCATCCTGAATTAGGTTAGGAGTTTCCTTTTACTCTTTAACAGCCTCCTCCTTTCAGCAAGGAATGCTGTAATGCCTGCAAGACTGAAGACACTTCAATTACTACATAATATCTAAAGCCTGTTATATTTACCTAGAGACATAAACTAGATCCATCTGATTATTCAACATCTGTTTGCTCTTTTTTTTTTTGGCTAAAGGTGAAATTTATATCAGTATTCAACCTCCTTTCTGTTAATGAACTTGTTTATACAATATGATACAATACAATAGCATTCTTTCTTATAGACACATTCAACCCCCCCCCCCCATTTTCCATCTTTGTAGACATTTGCCTTTTTAAAACAAATATAGTTGTGTTCGTGAAGAGGGGCACAGTGGACATTCTTTTACATATATCTATGTTGGGCTCATGGTCTTCCAGCTCCTATCCTGGGGTAAAATGCCTCAACGAATGTCACCCTTCCTTCCATCAGGTAGCACTAATGGTTCTTCCTTTCCATGACTGGTAAATGACTGGATGCATCCTCCTTAGACTCCGTTTAGAACACTATATACCAACACAAGGTCTATCTACAGCAAGACTGATATTACTTCAGACCTGCTACAGGATTTTGATTATGTAGAACTGTGTTGATACTATCTGTGGCCTGATCTTGCAGCTATTTCACTTTGGCCATCTGTTGTTCAGTGCCTCAGTTAGGGGCAACATCAGAGGTGTGGTTGCTATTTGTTCTAGCTCCAGGCTTTAATTGACACTGGATTCCTGTAGAAAGACCATCTTATTTGAAATTTTCTCACTACAGTAGCAAACATATGTATGTCATCCACCTACTGTGGCTGTGAGAGAACATTTAGATAAAAGTTCACCAACTGTCTTATTGACTCACTGCCTTGCCAGCAGAACCTTGTTGTTCTTGGTGATTTCATTATGTTGGACAATCATGGATTAATGGCTATTACCAAATAATACTATGAAAGGATTTGGTTTTATTTAGTTTATTACCTCTGCATTGCACACATTTGTCCAAACATTAGACATTCTGTTCTTATTAGACATGAAAAGCTTTCAGTTGGTGGTGGAACCACTCATACTTTGATCACTTCCTTGTTTACTTTGTCCGGGTCACCACACTATAGCCATCTGAATCCTGATGTCGTGCTACTTATCTTTTTGCTTCTGATCTTTTTCATCCACACTTCTTCAGTTCCTTATCAAGGATGGTGCTAATACTCTCATTGCCTTGATAAATGACTATAATTGGTCCTTGTCCTTGATCATTCATAAACTTCCCCCAAGTCATGTAAGCTCCATATCATTTAAATAAAAAGTAGGAGTCTTGCTTTGACCTAGATCTCCATTTCATGAGATGAGAGGGGTGGAGTTTGGAGCATTGCTGGAAGCAGATAGGCTTCAGGAATGATAAACTTGTTCTAGATTAAATATTTTATCAGACTGAGAGCTCTCATAAAGAGGATGCCTTTGAGTCCAGCATGCTCTCAGTAGTGGCTGATTGACATGCTCTCGTATTTGGACATATTGTGCAGCCTCAACTGCCTTGCAGCCTGCTATGTGTTATCATCTCATCAGCATGAATTAGTGACTTGTTTTTTCACAAACAAAAGTTCCCCATTAGATTTATCTGCCTTCCTCCTCCTGATGCACTTACTCTATTCATCATTTGGGCTTGTATATAATTTATTTTTATTTATTTATTTAACATTTGTTTACCAGGAAAGTCCAACTTGGAATGAAGCCATTTTTCTGCAGATGCCCATGTAGAAACACTCCAGGCACATGTCTTTATAACATGAGAGGAAACTGGAGCACCCAGAGGAAATTCACATGGACACAGAGAGGATATGCTGACTTCACACAGAAAGCACCCCAGCCAAGAATCAAACTAGAGAACCTCTTGCTGTGAGGTAACAATGCAACTGTTGCACCACTGTGCCATCAATCATCTGGGCAATGTTCATTATTACTCATTTTGATGATCTCCTAACTAGGAATTTCAGAGATGACCTGTATAACTTGCTCTTTGCTTTGTCTTCCTGGGGCTGTTGCAGTTTCCATAGAAGTGAACGGAAGTTATTGGTACTGTTCATTTGCTTACCAGGCTCCATACCCATAGAATATACTTCCATAGTGGCTGAGGGAATGTACTCTCCTGATGTGCTTCTGTAGATCCTTGAAGACTTAAATGACTTTCTGTGAGAGTAGGGCCAGTCAGTTTGGGGCTTTCTCTTAATACATTTGCAGCTGCAGCTCTGTCAACCTTTTCATTTTAAATTATGTTACAGTAGTTTGGTAGGTGTTCAGCAAACAGGCACCTCAACTTTTATTGTTTTTTTATTGCAATTTTATGACTAATTTACATACTTTCAATATTATTTATTATATTTGTTTTATTTATTTTTATTTATTTATTTATTTTACATTTGTTGACTGGGCTGGTCTAGCTGGAGACATGTCCATTTTCAGTAGAGGCCTGAGGAGAAAAGCTCCAAGACATGATACAGAGTAGATACAATGTTACAAAAGATCAGTTATTCCATATAGTAAAGAACTATAGATATTACAAAAAGAAAAATTTTTTTTTTACGTGGTACAAAACAAAATATCCACAGTGATTTTGTGAGAAGGTACATTTATATTTTTAATTATTCTATTTATTGTATTTTTTTTTGTATTTTTATTTCCTTTATTTGTTGCCAGTGCATTGCTAAAACACCTTATTCCTCAGCTGACGCTCCCTTAACTGGATCTCCCTGCACTGTGGGTTCAATGAAAAATATAAAAATTAATGGGGAAACGTGGACACCTCTACTAGACTCATTTAAAGAGAGGAAAGCAGCGTCATGGGATCAGTTTCATGTTCACAGTCGTAACTTTTATTATTTTGATATGTAACCCTCCTAGCTGCAGAAAGCATTAAACAAGTTCACTCACACCGTTCAGACTACTTCATTATTCACTTAAGACCAAGTCATAGTAGAAATTAGGAGCTTTTGACTTATTCATACGTAGTTGTCAGCTGACATGATCTATACATGAAGAGATGAGTACTTGATCCACTCACAGTGATATTAAGCCCAATATGCTTCTTGAAGTACTGCATCATCATATAAAAGTAAAAGCTATGCAACATGCAACTGTATAGATGATTTTATAAACTCAGAAGGCACAATCATTGTAATTTTGAATTTAGTTCATTTAACTGCGAACTGAGTAAATTAGTCTATTTTGAAACCTTTTAGCCACAACCAGGCTATGACATAAAGGGTAAGTGCAATATATGTGTGCAGTTTACATTAGCCAGTTAATCCACATTTTCTTTGGGAGGTGGGAGGAAACCAGACTACTCAGAAGAAACCCATGCATCCAACGTTCAAGCATGCAAACACTATACTGTCAATTATCAGCACCTATAAGGCAAATACTTTAATCACTGAGTCTCTTTGTTCATTAGGGACAAAATCTCAAAGGGTTTTGTGAGACCATGACAAAAGTTTCTTTTTCAAGACAAAATTTGCTTCAGCTGGCATGAGCTACAAAATCTAATTTTACCTCAGCTCCAATCATTGTGCCTGGTTAAATCTACCCTATGCACAATACATTCTACACATAAATAGTTTCATCCATTTTGCTGCTTTTTGCTGATTATTACCATTCTTTCGATAAGATTTTTTTTGTCTTTTTATGGACATTAGTTGAGGTTTATCATCATCATCTGATTTGTAAGCCATTTACTGAAGTTATAGTTAGATTTAAATGTATGCACTTGTAAATCTCTGTGCATTTATTTAAATTTACCCTTTCTCACTTATCCATTCAGTATTGACAATGCTAACTCATTTTAGCTCTTCTTACGGCCTACTCATAATGGCAAAGTTTGTGTACTGGTTTTCATATTAAGTCTTGGGTTATTCATATTCTACAATAAGGAAACTGACAATTGTTTGATATGGGATCTAATAAAGTGTGATTCTCCATATCTCATTTTGATAAATCTTTTGAAATGGTAAACCCCCTACTAACTAGATGTAGCTTGCCCATAAGAGCTATAAGCTAAAAATAGTTATATTTGTTTGGATGCCAGGAGAACCTTGCACATGGAGGGGTTGGATCCCTCTTTGACAGCTTTTAGTAACTGAAAGATTCAGCAAACATATTTAATTGAATCCCCTTTCTCCAAATCTGATTGCATTCAGCTGCAGTGGACCTTTCTTTTGTACACTATGGTAATGCCCCTTTGGCTTTTACTTGAAGTCCAGTTTATTGAAGTATTCCATTATTGCTGTGAATTTGTCAGAAAGAGATACAAATAATACGAAGACACTAAAGCTGTGTTACTAACTTCCAATTTGTCTTTAATTAAATTGAACACTCTAGAAGATGGTATATCACATAACCTACAGTTTCTTGTAGCTTGCTCATTAGCATTTAAAGCTATATACCCAATATAGTACATCCCCTGTTTTAAGGAATCAGCATTATAACTGAAGTAGATCACTTGATTTTTAACCTTCTGCTCATTAACAACTGAGCTGGTGAGAGACTCAATTGTTCTATGGAGTATTCTTGTATTCTGAAACTATGATATGACTATCCTTATAATTTTTGTTACAACTTTTTCTCATGAGATTTTCCACTGTTTGGGTAGCTGTTTCCACTTATCCAACAGACTTGAGGATAAAATTTCCATAAAACTCAAAGCCAGATACATCTCATATCACTTTACAAAGGAATCCAGGTTAGAATATTCTTTTCCTAAATTCTCCCTTCACTTGGCCCACAATACCAGCAAAATTCAAACAGCCATGAAGTCCATCTATGTATTTATTTACCCGCCCACCCACCTAGAGCACAGAAAGGCATCTAGCTGCCAGTTACAGCACAATTCTCCCTTTTTCTTTCTTCACATTTACATTTCTGAATAATAACATCTACCCATCCCTAAGAAGCAAACTGCAAATCAAATCCTCCTATATGCACTCAGCAGTTATAA
Organism: Protopterus annectens; assembly: GCF_019279795.1. Lineage (NCBI taxonomy): Eukaryota > Metazoa > Chordata > Ceratodontiformes > Protopteridae > Protopterus > Protopterus annectens. The sequence goes on from NC_056732.1 coordinate 585,886,769, forward strand.
CGATGGAGTATTGACACTACTCAGACTCCCTTTTTGGACTCCGATTTGAATAAACACGTTTCAGCAAAATTATGCCTGCTATCTGGAACCAGCTTCCCATGGAACTTGGGCAAATTATAGAACATTCCATTTTCAGGAAATGGCTAGTAGTACATTTTGAAGCAACATACAGTTGTACATGTTTTCTTGACATGGTCTAATAAATATCTAATCTCATCTGTTTATCTGTATGTGTGTCTGTTTGCCAAGTTCTCTTTTAAACCTCTGTTGGTGACCTAACCATGCAGTACTTTCAACTGATCCCCCTCCAAAGGGGAAATTCTCATTTTGTAAATATGTAAATAGTTGTTACTGCTCATTATAACATATTAACAATGCTGCTTCTATACAGTGTTGTGAATCATATTATAGTATATTACATGGAAAAACAAGTGAATTGACTTATTGTATAACACGGAAGAACAAGTGGATTTATTTTCCATATAAACAACTGTTTTGTATACCTGAGATTTTCTGTATCTGAATTATTCTCATCTATATAAACTGAATGGCTCATTTCTGCTCTATCTCTATACCTGTGCATTTGCACCAGGTCATGGCTGGAAAAGATACTCGGATCAGTCTACCTCTGTGGCCAATAAAATAAAAAATAAATTAGAAAACAAAATACTGTGAACTCATTTTAAAGTGTTCTGAATTTATGTTTTATTGAAGAATATTGTCCAATATGACATCAGTATGCACTGTCTTAAGAATGTCGATTTTAGTATACTAATCACCCATGCACTTACTGCATGAAAGCACACATGAGACACGTCTTATTTAAAAGGGAGCAAGGCATCTTCTAACCATAGAGAGAAATGCTCTTCATTGATGGAAAACTGTACAGAGTGTATTAGTTGACATCTATGTTCATGATTTTTGTGATATGTATTACATAAGGCACAGCACTGCATTTCTCGTTTTATCAGAGTCAATGCATTCCTTCTTTCATTCTCTCTTTGTACTTTTCACAGATGTGATTCATGTATCCCCCAAGCATTTGTTTTCTCAGTTGAATGAGAACATTTATTCTATCACATTTAAACATTAAGCCCTGGATACGACTTATTTATTTATTCTTTGAATGAAAAATAACACTGAATTTCTTTCTTTCTTTCATTCTTGATAAGACCAGTCTTTACAGCCACCCCAATTCAGTTTCAAGAATAACAGGACATTAAAGCAGATTCTCTGCTATAAGGAGCAGCATGATTACATTCATGCTAGGTACAGTCATAAAAAGGGGACCTGGTCATGTTAGAAATCCATTTATAGAAGTGGAAAGTTTAATCATCCCCTTTTAAATAAATAATTTAATCTAGGTGAATATGCGAACTCTGATGGCGAATATTTAATATATATATATATATATATATATATATATATATATATATATATATAGCACTATGTGAGCAATGTCCAGCCTTCTGTATTGGTAAAGCTAACAGAAAATTAAAAGAAAGGATATGTCAAGATCTATTGGATATTAGGAGTACTTTATAACAAGCATTCTAGGGGCAAAAGCGATGCCCATAGATTTAAGTTTGCAGTGTTGCTCTTAAACAAAATATTACAAGGTGTGACACTGTTTAACAGAGAGGGAAGAATATAGGTGGATTTCCTTTTGTAGAGCTGACCACACTCCCAGTTTAAATGAAGCTGTGTCAATTAAATCTGTTTTGAAATGCAAACATTTTAGATTAGTTTTATTTTTATTGTATGTTTTATAATATGACTGCAATGCCCATTTGTTATTTAATGAGTAGTGTATGTGAAAGAAACCTTTTAATGCCTGATGAAGTACTGGTACGGTGTGAAAGCTTGCATTTTGTTCTTTATTAAACTCTGAATTTAATTGAGCAGTTAATGTTTTTTTCACAGATATAATCATATGATTTTTGACATTCACACAATATTGCTCACAATTCATTTTGTATATGAGCATATTTCTTTTAAGTACATATAAATACTCTTGTCCAGTGTGCATTCAATGTAGTCTCTTGTATGATCACAGCTACTTTAACATTCTGATTGACATTTACATACAACATAGCTGTCTTATTCTTATCATATTACTTTTAATGTTTATGTTTCTGTTCCTCATTTCTTGAGTATTTCAAAACTTTTTCCTGTTCATAACATCATTTCCAGGATGCATCATGCTATTAAAACTTTCACAGAGGCATATTTGCCTCAGATATATGAGCTACAAACATTGTAAACTTTGTAAAATACTACATCTTTTATAGAAACCTTTATAAGTCATCTTGTCTTCTGGCTTTGCCATTTACACAGTTGCTCTTTTCCTGTACCAGTCGTCAATCCTTTTGATGTTAGAATATGACCAACATATTTCAGACTGGTCATTTTAATTTTAAATTTGATCTTATTTAACTGGTCATTATGCTGCCTTAGTCTACTGAACAGCTGCCAAATAGTGTCTTGTCATGTACTTCTTTATCTAATCCCATTATTGCATATCATCATTATGTTTACAATACTTTCAAGTCTTTCATTAGCTGTGAAAAGTGTTTTGAAATACTTCTGATCCTAAAGAAATGCCACACAAAATATTAAGGAGCCATGATGCATTAAATGCATATAGTTAGAGTGGAGCTTTCTTTGGCCAGCTTTATTTGACATAAATCCTGATTTGCCCTCAATAATACTGAAAAGAAGTTAGCATTTAGAATTCATGAGACAACTTCCACAATTGTTAGCAATGGGTAATTTTCTCTTGTAATCATTTTAATCAGATGTTGCAGATCAGTACAAATATGAGTCTGATCTTTACAACAGGGACTATGGTATACATACATTTTACTGGCTCTGATTTTTCAAAGGTACTCAAGCTCCCTATTTACTTTAAATCCTGTTCTGCTTTACTCTTGAGATCTATTGGTAGTTTCTTTGACAGAACAAATGCTGACATAGCATTATGGTTTATCTGTAATGTGATGTTTTCCCAGAAAATTTACTAACCCTATAAAGGAATCAGCTTAGTCAATGGAGGATATCATTATTTGACTGTTGACAGTATTCAAGATGTTCCTGTGACTCTTTGATCAATTATATATGCATTAATTTATTAATTCTGCTTTTTTTCACTGTCAATTAGTTTCACTATCCCCAGCTTATAATACAGCAATCTCAGAATGAGTATGTGTAAGTAGCAATCCTCCATTCAGGGGGTGCCATCCCTTGAAAAAACATTAAAAGTTTATCGGTAGAGGTTAGATTTCTTTTTTTTTTTACATACTTACACTTTAATTTTTGAAGTATCAGGGCTCATAGTATAAGTCTTGCAAATCAAAAAATATATATATTTTAGAGGAGTTACTTCTTTAAGTGCTATACTTTTATTTTTATATTCACATGTCATTAATGACTGACCCAGTGGCTTTGTCCAGTATTTTATTTTACATTTGTTTACCGGGAATGCCCGACTGGGCAGGAAACCCGTTTTCAGTGGAGGCCTGGGGAGAAAAGCTCCATTACAAATCAACTATACAACATATCAGCAGTAGTTAATGATTAACAGTAGAACAAATAAGTAAATATTCAGAGAAAATGGTAATTTACATATAGTACAAAGAAAGTTACTTATTTGAACACTAAGTAAAGCACAACATATCATTATAAAATATGAGTGAAGCAGTATTTTACTCTCAACATAGTAATAATTACAGTAAAATATGATAAATGTCCCTATTCAACAATAGATGAGCTTGCACTGACAGTCCACAGTGTGCCCTCGGTTTAATGCCTTTTAGGCCTGTAAAACTGCTGTTAAACAAAATATCATACTTTATACCAGTGTCTAGTTTAAATTTAACACTTTTGTTATTAATCATCATACTTCCTTTCCAGCAATGTAACTTGCATTCTTGTTTCATTACTTATGGTACATTTTCAGGTTTCTTCTCTTTCGGTACTCTTTTCACTTCAACATCATCAATTAACTACTTATTTTCATGTTTCCATTTAATAACCTGTAAATTCTTTTGGAAATACATGCTTTTATTTTTCACATCTTAGAAAATGATTCCTTTCAAACACAGATTCTGCAGAAGTTATGTAAAGCAGGAAAACTCTTCCTCTCTAGTCCTACTTAGTATGATGCTTAAATTTCCTCTGCATGATCCGTTCACTTGCTCAATTACTTTTGTACTAGACTGTTATGTAGCGCTCTTTTTGATATCCATTATTTTCAAGCACATTCTCACTTTATTTCTACATTTTTCATCCTAGTTCACTTAAATGTTATCTCATTCATATCTAGTTCCTCAATGAAGTATTTCTACTGTGCACTAGTAATCTCACTAGCTTTTTTCATGTCTACAGCTTTTGATAAAAGCTGATATTTCTTATAAGCACTGCAGAAGAATGCTTATCATTCTTACCAAATCACTGACATTTAACGCTATATAACCCTTAAATCATATATTTTATGTTGGGCTCTTGTACTTAGATATTCTGTCTCTTGGTTTGTAGAATTTGCACTGGATAAAAGACAATATACATACATATACAGCACAACTTATTTGTATATTTATTGTTCTGAGTTCTGCTTATTTATTTCTTTATTGCCTTTTGTTTAATGGTATTGTCTGAATGGGCACTCAGTCCGATTTTCAGCAGAGGCCTGAGAAGACAAAGCTCCATTAGAGTTACAAAAAAATTACAAAGAATTTACAGAGAAAAAATAATCAGTTTCTTAACAGTAGAAATGGGGTTTTAGAAACATCCAATAGGTAATACAACCGAGACAGAGGGTAATACAATTTGATTTCCATTGGAGTATTAAACAATAATAAACAGGTTGCATTTATATTTACAGCAGTATGCAAATTTAATTTACAAAGGAGTGATGAAAAGCAGTATGCAGTTATAAATATATAGGATTTATTTACATTTACAGGACGAGGTAAGAGAGCTGGAAAGTAAGGGTTCGGTGATAGTCAACAAACCTGGGAGAGAGACAGACAGAAAGAGCGTCAGTGAGGGTGTGAACAAGAACAGAGCCAGGAGGGGTCTAGGTGTTGTTTTATGTTGTGCTTAAAGCTAGATGTACAGCTGTTCTGTTTTAGTGGGATAGGCAGAGAGTTCCATGTTATATTTGCAGATTACCCTTCGATACTATCACAGTTTCATTTTTCACAACCTACATATTTTTATACCACATTTGATTTGTATGCTTTTTGCTCCATGATCGCCTAACAGATTAACATTCAGTTGTTGCTCTACATTCTCTTAGAAGATTAACATGTAGTACTACACCTATTTTATAGTATGATCTCAAACTTTCAGTCTTTTAGTGTGTCATCTACATTGCACACTTGTTTTCAAATTATACACTAGTCAACATTTTTCAGCTAGTAATACTATCAGCTATCACTTTTTGTTTCTAATAAGAGTACCTAATTTTACTTTTTATTTAATCTCCCAAAGGTATACTTACTCCCATGGAATTACGCTTCTTGACTCTATCAACTGTATCCTGTGCCTAAACATTGCTTAATTGAAATGGAGCTTGTTATCATGTGTCATTTGACATTAGCTAGACCACCTGGTCAGTCTAGAGATGGAAACCATTGAAAACCTCTCTGTTTTTTATTTGTGCCACTGGATGCATCCGCATTTAGAAGGGAAATGCACAAGTATTTTGGGAACTTTTCCGTTATCGGGACAACAGTCCTAATGAGCATTTGGAATCCTAGCGCTCATTATAACATTGATTGTTCAGCTGCTGCTGATGTTGGTACCACACACACTTATTTTCCTGTCAGATTTATTAAGTGTGGTCAATCACATTTAATAAATAATGGCAATCATTTGACTTATAGACTTGTTTTACTCCGAATAATGCATGCCAACAGGGTTTAATAGGAAGTGAATTAGCATGCATTATTCGGAGAAAAACAAGTGCATAACTCAAATGATTGTCGTTATTTATTAAATGTGATCGATGACACTTTTCTCGTAAAACTGCCAGTTGTACGGAATGAGGAGGGGTTTGAGCAGAAATCAAGAGAGAGTTGAGAGGTCTATGTACATGGGACACATGTTAATCACATTGTGTGAAATGGCAGGTAAATGCCATGGTCACGCTTTGAAACAGGGTGAAATGGAGAATAAAAGAAATGCTTGCACATATCTTTTTTAATGTAAACCGCAGTCTGAATAGTCAAACACCCCCCCCCCCCACACCAAAAAAGAAAAATAAATGAATAGACTGTAGTGGTCTTAGTGGTCTTCAATTAACATATTCCTGTAATGCACTGGCTTTTCAACATGCCTAGAAGTGAGTGAGCATGCAAGTGTGTGGTACAAATGAGTTTTCCTATTTTCTCTTTATGAACTGCTAACATTTTCTTATACTTGAATTTCTGCTCTTTGTTAGCGGTTGTAATATGTCTAGGCACTCCCACACTGCTTCATTTCTTTCCCATTTGGCTGATGAACATCACTTTTCATTTCCGTCTAGTTAGTCTGAGACTATCCTGTGAAAACAAAGCGAAATCAGGAAGTACTTGTTGTCCCAATAATGGAAAAGTACCCTATTTTGTTTTGTCGTTTTTCTGAATGCAATAACAATGAGATATTATAGCTGTCCAGAGAGTTTCCTGGCTGCCTACTGGTTACTTGGATGATATCAGGTAATAAGAAAGATGCAGCTTTAATGTTTATTTAGTGACAAATCTTTCCCAGCTATTGCTAAGACGTGCACCTTCCTGGCTTTATGTTTTTAGCATTATCTCTTATTTTCTTGTTGTGCTATGTAATATCATTCTGTGCTCTCAGCCACTGTAAGGGTTCTGTTTTATTTGTGTTACTGCCTATAAGTTGTTGTAACTATTTTGAGTTTGACACGTTTACTATTTTATTGTTTTTACTGTTTTTTCTCTGTATAGTGTTTACTTACTTCTGAGTAATACATTTTTAGTTATCCCAATATTCAGTTTAATAGGGTCATAACTAAGCACTACACAGCTGGTCTGCATATCATTAAAAGTCTATCATCCAACCAATAAATAAATAAATTCACTTGGTCACACCATCTTTAAGCAAAACAAGACAGACCAGGGGAGAATTTGAGGCTACTTATCTAATTATCTAGATTTCTTTTGCAGCTGACAAGGGTGTTACTCTGCTTGACATGTAGTGAATGTTTGTTCCAGATGTGAGGGATACATTGGGATATGAATCGGTTTACTATCAAAATTTTGAAACGAACTCCGTCGACTGTACTATCGTCGAACACGGAAGTTTGAAAACGGTAATATCGATGTCAAAAAAACAATCTAGGAACGGGTTTTAACATGGGTCGAGGTAGGGGAGATGTTTGTAGTTTGGAATAACACTGAACACCTATCTTGACCCATGTTAAAACCCGTTCTTAAATTGTTTTTTTGACATCGATATTACCGTTTTCGAACTTCCTTGTTCGACGATAGTACAGTCGACGGAGTTTGTTTCGAAATTTTGATAGTAAACCTATGAATCTATCATAGCAATGTGTCCTATCTGTTGATAAATGTCTCTCTCCTTTAGTCAAGTATTTAAGGTACCATTTGTTGTGTAAAGAAATAGGAGATCAAAGAGGGTTGGATCTTTCATGTCTCTAAAGGCTGGGCACAGATCTCCAAGAAGGAGTCTATATAAGACTGAGTGCAGAGAGAGGACTGACAGTCTATCCTGATAACTAAGATTTTTGAAGCCACATTGATATTTTTAGTTATGAATCTCTGAAGCCTCAAGCTAAATGATACATTTAAGTAATGCATGCCAAAAGGTGAATTATATTCACCAAAGGTATTTTTGAAATATGAGTAAAAAGGAATTAAGACTTCTTTGGATCTAGTGGTGATGTCTTTGGAAATTATATGAGCTTGAGAGAATGATTTCTGAACTACTGAGAAGTCATGATGATCAAATGATAAGGAATTTGCAACAAGAGTACCTAGAGGAGAGGTGTGTCCTATGTGATATGCGAAAATATTTTGTTTACTAAAATGAACTATGCTATATTTCTTCACATTTAATTTGAGAACATTGTTCTTAACACAAATTGTTAACACGGTCAGGGCTCTAACCCATGCTGGAGCAATTGGAATCAGTGGAAGATCAAATAATAACACCCAATTTATAGTCATCTGCAAAAGCAGATACCCATAGTCCAGGAGTGAGGATGGTGTCTTTATGCTTAACAATGGAGTCACCTACTAGTAAAACATTACCATGGTTAGATGCAGTGTCAGTGGGCCATATGGGCATGGTGTCTGCATCCTTGTGACCCTTAGAGGTGTGTGTACTGGCTGTGGATTTGAAGAGTGAAGACTGGTATGCTGCTTCTGTGTGAACGATTGTCTGATGTTTCTTAGTCTTTAGCCTGGGAAGCCTAGGCAGTGTTCTCACAGCAATCTCAGCATAAGTTGGTCTAGTGGAAGTGTTCTATGTTGTGTGTCCATTTGTTTTCTGCATGCTGTGTGTGTTCTGTGGTGAGAAGGTAGCCTGCAAATTAAGTAAATACTTACATCTCTCACATATTGAATCGTGAGATAACAATAAATAGTTTTGGTAAGAATGAGGCAGTTACTACTTGCCTCAAAATATCTAGTGCTATCAGGTTATCTGCAAAAGAGGCAAAAGCTGACCAACATTCTATACTGTCAAGTACAAATGAAGGGGGTATAACAAAACACTACAGGTTAATAACTTGCTCTTGGTAGAAGACAAAAGGGGTCCTTGACTGGATTAGAAAAAGGTGATAATATGGGATATGGTTAAACTGGCTAAACTCCAGTTATTCTCTGTCTCATATCACCTACTTAGAGGCGATATCTGCTTGACTTACAAAGCCATGTCTGACCCAGCTCTGTTAGAAATGCTACATCTAAAGAAATTCCAATCCCTCCACACTACATACTCCAGAGACCTCAACCTCATTACCACAATCAACAGAACAAGCTGGAGAGACAGGTTCATAACCAGAGACTGCCCATGCTATGGAATAGACTTCCCATACATGTCAAGTGGAGCGCCTCACTGGCCCTCTTCAAGAAAAATCTTGATGAGTGGATGGGAAATAGAAAATTCACCCCAGGGATCATTCCAGTGGCTCTTCTCAACAGAGGCACTGGGGAACTAAGGTCGGGTGGCACAATGCCAGGGTAATCCTATTAGCTAGTCTTGTAAAGGCTCCAGGGCCATTAGCCTAGTACACACCTATAAACCTATGAACTGACTGGAGTAGAAAAAGGTGGTAATATGGGCTATGGCTACAAGGTGCAATCTTTGACTTATGTAGTATTCACTAGCACACACACACACACACACACACACACACACACACACACACACACACACACACACACACACACACACACGTAAAGATTTCAGAGATATGTAGGATCAATACAGTAACTAGAAAATATATCAATCATTTTACCCTGTAGATTAATGTGGTCTCTACCTAACTGGTAAAAACAATGAGCAACAGACAGTTTAACTCAATGGATCTGGATACAGTAACTGTAACAGGCAGAGATAATCTAAATGAGTAATTTCAAGTGCAGTAACTGTAAAGCAAATAGTTTCAATGCAGTATCAGAATAGCAGTCAGTCAAGTAATGAAAGTAAATAGGTTCATAGGTTCATTGGAGGTTACTAGGTTAGCGGTCCTAGAGCCTTTATAAGTGTAGCCATGTTAGTCCTGGGTTGCTCTAATTGTCCTTGGTTAGATGGGCATACTTTAAAGATCAACATCAGCTACCCCTGTCCATGAGGGATATGAGTGCCACCCCTGGGGTGAATTTGTAGTCACCCATCCATTTGGCCAGGTTGTGCTTGAATAGAGTCATTGAGAAGCTCTGCTTTGCATGAATTGGAACTTTATTCCAGAGCAGCGGCAATCTCTGTGAGACATACTTGTCTCTCCAGCATGGTCTATTAATGTCACTGGTAAGGGTGAGATCCCTAGAACAAGTGACTCTAGTGCCATTTGATTTGCGGATTTGCAGCATTTCCACCAGGTCGGGGTCAGAGATTGCCCTGAATGCCAGGCACAAGTCGCCTGTCAGTAGTCTATATGATACATAGTACTTTGACAGGGCTTTCAGTCTATCCATGTAGGCCATGATTTGGAAGCCCTCTTTCTCCTTAGTGAGAAACCTCTGTGGTCTTTCCAGTTGCTGCAGGTATCTTTTGAGATACATGCAGAAGGGAGCATTGTACTCTATTAATGGTCTGATTAGGGTCGAGTAAAGTGGGGTTATAAAATCCTTAGACCTGGATGCGATGCCTTTACTTATAAGATGCACAATGTATAAGGCTTTTCTTACCACCATGAAAACCTGGTGGTCAAACTTCAGATTGCTGTCAACCTGTGTTCTCAGATCTCTCACCACTGGGTTTGAACTTAGAGGAGTGCTGTCAGTATTGTAATTAGTGAGGAATTCTGCTTTGCCATATGAGATAATAGTGCACTTTTTTGGTTTAGTTTCAGACCGCGACTTTGGCACTAGTCTTTTGTTTGTGTTAGCCCCTCCTGTGATATGTTAACATTGTTGGGGGACTCAGTGATTGCAGGTAAACCACAAAAAGAGGTCCAGCACAATGGGTGAAAACTATGAACTTATTTAAGTAGCATAAGAAACCACAAAGCAAACCGGTTTTGGCATCAGAAAATGTAATAAAGCATTAGTGGCTCTCCTGTTCCTGATCTCACTGATGCTTCGAATTTCCGAGCACCTCAGTGAGATCAGGAACAGGAGAGCCACTAATGCTTTATTTAAGCACACCTTGGCACATAAGACAGCTAGATTTACATTTTCTGTGATTGATAGGGTCCAGGGTTCTAAAGTTGGTTGGCACACTATACTAAATAGCAAGGAATCAGGGTGGATTATCAGGCTAGGGGGTTTGTTTAAACCTGGTCTGAATGAATTGTCATAATGATATATTTAATCAATATTTTTTGTGAATGCTAGTGATGTCATGTATTTAAGGATCTGGCATTTGTATTTGTTTTAATGAACTGAGGAAGGCTGATACCAAAACCAGTTTGCTTTGTGATTTCTTATGCTACTTAAATAAATAAGTTCAAAGTTTTCACCCATTGTGCTGGACCTCTTTTTGTGGTTTACCTACTGCCTGGATGGTTTGGTCCGTGCACATCTGTACGTGCAGGTGTATGTGTGTTGGGCTCAGTGATTGCAACTAATTTACCATCATCAGTGAACTTAGTAAGCCAAAGGTCATCTACTTTAGCCCGGACATCTGAGAAATAGATGCCAAATAGTAAAGGCCCCAGTACAGATTCTTGCGGTACACTACTGGTGACAGGTCTACTGGCAGAGGTGGAGTCACCAACTTTGATAGTATGTGTTCTGTTGGTGAGCCAGTTGGCTACCCATCTAGTGATGTAAGGGTTAACACCTATTTGGCAGAGTTTTCCAATGATACCCGAGTGGGGGATTGTGTCAAAGGCTTTGGCTAGGTCTAGATAGGTGGTATGCACTGCCTTACCCTCATCCAGGGCCTTGGTGACTTTCTCAAAGAAGTCTATCAGGTTCAATAAGCATGATCTACCTGTAACAAAGCCAAACTGGGTTGGGTCTAGAGTTTGAAAGTCACCTATGTCCTTGTTGATAAGATCCATGATGATCCTTTCCATGCCCTTGCAGATGAGGCTGGTTAGACTTATGTGTCTATAGTTCCCAGGGTTGGTTGATAGCCCCCCTTTATGCATGTGGATTGCTGTTGCTGTTCTCCATTCTGCTGGCACAAAGCCAGTTCTCAGGCTATGGTTAAAGAGAATGGCAAGTGGGTCAGCTAGGTCCTGGTTTAGACTGCTTAGTAAGCAACCTGGGATGTTATCTGGTCCTATTGAGGCCATGTTTTTGGCCTGGAGAACGCAGATTTAACTTGATCTCTAGAGATACTAGGTAGAGAACTGGTGTTATGTACACATTGGGGTATGGCTGGTGGGATAGGGGGGTGAAGTGTGCACAAAATCTGCCAGCTAGCAGGTTGGCAATTTCCTCTGGTATAGTGTGAGTGGTACTATCTACTACCAATTCAGCACATAGCTGGGCACTCCCCTTTAGATTTTGGATGTGGTTAAAGAGCGCCTTATGATTGTCCTTGGCTAGGGATGCCATTTTAGCTTCATAATTAGCTTTACAGAACTTTACAAGACTTTTGATTTAAAACAATTGAGATACCACAAAGTCAAGTAACCAAACCACGAAGGCGGACAGACTACAGACGTTTAATGGAACAGGCAACACGTAGCAATCCAAATACAGACTAAGCACAATTAGAATGCTTTCGCCAAACAGTTAGGCATCATCAGAGTCATAACAATCAAACGTAAATCTCATACATTTTAAATACCATCATTGTCATTACAATTGGTTAAACCAAACCCCTCCCCCTAAAAACTTTAATTATACAACCTCTTAATAAATGTATAAACACAAAATGTAAAAAGAACACCTATCAACTAAAATTTATTCTAATATACTGTCTATTAGTCACATTACAACTAATTTATTCAGGAATACAAACTTTGATCAATTAAAACCTTTTTTAAAAAATTAAAACATTTCCAAGTGAGTATATGTGTATTACAAATTATATCTGTTGAGATCTAAGTTTTAAAATTGGTTTGATAGAAATGTGGTCATTTAAACCTGGGGGTCTACAGGCATCTAGTCTGATTTGCCATTCTGTTTCCAAGGCCCCAACACGGTTGACCACATCCCCACCTTCACCACAATCAATTACCCGGCCTATTACAAAAAATAAAAACTTTTTAAACTCACTACATTGTGTGCTGTGTACATAAAGTGCATTGTGCAAATCTTTGTTTTTAATTGATCTTAAGTGCTCAGAAATCCGGTCTCGAAGCCTCCTAATAGTTTTGCCTACATAGTAAGCATTACATGTTACACACGAGGCAAGGTATACTAGGTTTTTTGTACAACAATTACACTGTCCTGGACATTTTATAGTGTATTTGTACCCTTCAACACATACATATGTACCCTCATTCACAAACCTACACATTCTACAAAATCCACACTTTTTCATGTTTGACCTATAGTTTATTGTTTTATTCTTTTCCAAAATGTCCTTCAGGTTCTCCCCTCTACTGTACACAATATTAGGATTTTCACCCAATGTCTTCTTCACCTCTTCACTTAAAGAAAAACTCCAGACTTCTTTGATCATTTCAATAAGGACAGGTGTCATCCCATTGTATCTGACCACTAACCGTGGACCTTCTAACTTTTCTTCCTTCTCCCTATCCTTCACTTCTCTTGATGTCAAACCACCCAATAAAATCGGGGCGTATCTACCTCGCCTCTCTCTACTTATATCTCTTTTTACACTCAGTAAGAGCTTTAAAGGGTATCCACGGTCGAGGAACATCCCAATCAATTTAAACATTTCAACCTTAAAATCCTCATCTTGACTAACCAACCTAGATGTTCTAACCATTTGAGCCTTAATTAGGCCCTTACGTTGATGAAATGGGTGGTAACTTTTGAAATGTAAAAGGGAGTTCGAATAGTTTTCCTTCCTAAATATATTACTTGAAAATCCCCCTGCATTTTTACGAATCAACACATCCAAATAGGAAATACTCTCACTGTCCCATTTAAATGTAAACTTCAAAAAGTTCGTTGTGCCTTCTAAGTAGTTCACAAATTCAGATGCTGAATCCTGATCACCCTCCCATAATATTAGTACGTCGTCCAAAAACCTGTTGTACATAAGGATTTTGTCCTTAAATTTGTTAGGTTTGAAAATATGTTCCCTTTCCCAGGTTAAAAGTACTGCATTGGCAAACAACGGGGCACACTTCGCCCCCATTGCTACACCTGAAACCTGCTGGAAAAGATCTCCTTCAAAGCCCAAAAAATTATTCTTTAACACTAATTCCATCAGTTCCAAAAAGAAATTTGTTTTTTGTCCAGAAAACAACCCACTGTTCACCATAGCCTCAGAGAATAACTGTAATCCTTCTTCTTGTGGAATAACCGAAAATAGGTTAACCACGTCTATAGTCAGGAACCCAAAATCACCCCTGATTCCTTCTACATCTTTGAACCTTTTCAAACAATGCCAGGAATCTTTTATTATGTGTTCCGCGTCTTCAAACATAGATTTAAGTGAAATATCTACAAAGGCCGCAATGGGTTCGGTTTTAGATCCTCTTGCACTAACTATAGGCCTATATTCCAACTTGTCAGCCCCTTTATGTGTCTTCGGAATACCAAACAGTGTAGGTATTTTCGGAAATTTAACTGCCAAGAAGTCGTATTCATTCTCATTAATTGAACCTTGGGAAAGGGCATCTTGTAAAAATACATCAATTTTCATATAAGCCCTGTTAATTTCGCTTCTTGACACCGCTCTATAAGTTTCATCCCTGTTTAATAAAGCTGTCATGTCAGAAATGTAATCTGTGTTGGTCATAATCACTGTACCCCCTCCCTTGTCCGGCTTCATGAACCTATACAGACCAGATTTCTTTAAAGTGTCTAATAACTCCCTTTCTTTCATTGTTAGGTTGTCGTCCACCACTTTGAAATTTTTTAACATCTCCCTCACATGAGCCTCCACTATTCTTTCAAAACCTAGTACTTCCTTGTGAAATGGAGGCACAAATGCACTTTTCCTTTTAAAATTACTGTGAATGTTGGGGTTATACATTTTTATTATCTCACTGTTCTTCCCCCCAGCAAAAAACATTTTTAAATGCATCTGCCTTGTGAACATCTTTAATTCCACAAGCGTTTTTACTGTGTCGGGTTTGAACGTAGGCACAAATTTAACCCCTTTTGAGAATAACTCAAAGTGTTCTTTATTAATGTTAAGGTCGGTGTAATTGTATATACAGTAGTCGTCTTTCCGATACACTTTGAAATTGCTTCCTTCTTTAATAACAAATTCATAATTGTCTAAAATTTCAGACACACTCTCATTGTTTTGAATAATTATTTCCTGTGTTTCAATCATATTATTATCCTTACATACTCCCTGTGTCTCTTCAATATTTAACAAGGGTGTTACCCCTGTAGTGTTATAAAAGCAATTCTTTGCATCAAAAAATTCATAACTGACATCAATATTAGTTTGTTCATTATTTACTGTCTCACTTAAACTTCTTAAAAACTTCTAAAAACTAAAAAGGTTTTAATTGATCAAAGTTTGTATTCCTGAATAAATTAGTTGTAATGTGACTAATAGACAGTATATTAGAATAAATTTTAGTTGATAGGTGTTCTTTTTACATTTTGTGTTTATACATTTATTAAGAGGTTGTATAATTAAAGTTTTTAGGGGGAGGGGTTTGGTTTAACCAATTGTAATGACAATGATGGTATTTAAAATGTATGAGATTTACGTTTGATTGTTATGACTCTGATGATGCCTAACTGTTTGGCGAAAGCATTCTAATTGTGCTTAGTCTGTATTTGGATTGCTACGTGTTGCCTGTTCCATTAAACGTCTGTAGTCTGTCCGCCTTCGTGGTTTGGTTACTTGACTTTGTGGTATCTCAATTGTTTTACTTGACTCTGCCCTGGTGGGTGTTTGTGTTTGTTCTTTTGAATTGTTTAAACCACTGGGAAAGTTGCCGTGAACAGCGTTTGGTGGACTTAACATGCAGGCGATCTTAAAGGAGCTGGCAGTTGTTGTGGACAAGTTAATTAAAGCCTATGATGGAGAAGCGGTCAATGGGGCGAACAATGTCAACGATGTGACCGGACGAGAAGGTGTAATGGAACCGGTGAGCCCTACCGACACGGAGGTTCGATGCTTTACCTTGCATTCACCACTGGGGACAATCCCGTGTGGGCAGCAGCCTAGGATAGGATCGTATGCGGTGGTGGCTGGTTCACAGACTGGTTCCCACGTTAGGAACACATCGCAGGAAGGTGCAGTTGCCCACCCGAACGGGTTTGAGACTAACGAGGATTTCGACATCACTTCCTGGTTCGACGAGCCAGCTATACGGGACACCAATAGCAGGAACCAAAGACTGATTGTTAAACCAAGTGTAAGGGAACAAATTTACAACTATGAGAAACTTTGTAAAAAATATCGAGCAATTCAGCTTGATACGAAGTTTTTGAGTAAATCCAGAGACCTAAATCAAGTTCCGAAGGGTCTCAGGATTTGGAAAAGGCCCATGGGGATCGACGAGGGGTCGGCAGCATTTTCTGAACTGGTTGAGTTGTTCAACAAAACAGGTGTTGACATGCTGGACATTATTATTAGGAATAATGACAAAAAGTTGAATGAAATTAAGGATGAAATAAGGAATTTATATGTGAGTATTACTACTGACCTTTTGTTTGAGCAATACAAAATTAATTTTGATAGAGTGATTAAAAGTGTAGACATGTTTGTTTTAAAGAGTTCTGAAACAAAAGAAAGGAAATTTAAAAGAGACACCCTAGACTACAAACACAAATGTGCATATCCGCCTGGGATAAAATACAGGGGATTTGATGTAGCTAATGACAAAGAGGGTGAAGTTGTATGTGAAGAAGAAAATTATGATTTTAATGTTGCAGAAGAATTTAATGGTGGGGTACATTGTGTGAACGATTTTTTAGATACGGAGGACCAACCTCGAAGGTCCGAGAGACTGCGCAACAGGGGAACGAACAGGGGGGAAACACAAGAAAACTTTTATGGAAGAACCAACAGGAGGGGGAGATATTAATAAATGAGAACACCTTGGTGGGGGAAAATTCTGAAGGAGAAGGAAATTTGTGTAATGACAGTTTTGGGGTGGGAAGTTTAAGTGAGACAGTAAATAATGAACAAACTAATATTGATGTCAGTTATGAATTTTTTGATGCAAAGAATTGCTTTTATAACACTACAGGGGTAACACCCTTGTTAAATATTGAAGAGACACAGGGAGTATGTAAGGATAATAATATGATTGAAACACAGGAAATAATTATTCAAAACAATGAGAGTGTGTCTGAAATTTTAGACAATTATGAATTTGTTATTAAAGAAGGAAGCAATTTCAAAGTGTATCGGAAAGACGACTACTGTATATACAATTACACCGACCTTAACATTAATAAAGAACACTTTGAGTTATTCTCAAAAGGGGTTAAATTTGTGCCTACGTTCAAACCCGACACAGTAAAAACGCTTGTGGAATTAAAGATGTTCACAAGGCAGATGCATTTAAAAATGTTTTTGCTGGGGGGAAGAACAGTGAGATAATAAAAATGTATAACCCCAACATTCACAGTAATTTTAAAAGGAAAAGTGCATTTGTGCCTCCATTTCACAAGGAAGTACTAGGTTTTGAAAGAATAGTGGAGGCTCATGTGAGGGAGATGTTAAAAAATTTCAAAGTGGTGGACGACAACCTAACAATGAAAGAAAGGGAGTTATTAGACACTTTAAAGAAATCTGGTCTGTATAGGTTCATGAAGCCGGACAAGGGAGGGGGTACAGTGATTATGACCAACACAGATTACATTTCTGACATGACAGCTTTATTAAACAGGGATGAAACTTATAGAGCGGTGTCAAGAAGCGAAATTAACAGGGCTTATATGAAAATTGATGTATTTTTACAAGATGCCCTTTCCCAAGGTTCAATTAATGAGAATGAATACGACTTCTTGGCAGTTAAATTTCCGAAAATACCTACACTGTTTGGTATTCCGAAGACACATAAAGGGGCTGACAAGTTGGAATATAGGCCTATAGTTAGTGCAAGAGGATCTAAAACCGAACCCATTGCGGCCTTTGTAGATATTTCACTTAAATCTATGTTTGAAGACGCGGAACACATAATAAAAGATTCCTGGCATTGTTTGAAAAGGTTCAAAGATGTAGAAGGAATCAGGGGTGATTTTGGGTTCCTGACTATAGACGTGGTTAACCTATTTTCGGTTATTCCACAAGAAGAAGGATTACAGTTATTCTCTGAGGCTATGGTGAACAGTGGGTTGTTTTCTGGACAAAAAACAAATTTCTTTTTGGAACTGATGGAATTAGTGTTAAAGAATAATTTTTTGGGCTTTGAAGGAGATCTTTTCCAGCAGGTTTCAGGTGTAGCAATGGGGGCGAAGTGTGCCCCGTTGTTTGCCAATGCAGTACTTTTAACCTGGGAAAGGGAACATATTTTCAAACCTAACAAATTTAAGGACAAAATCCTTATGTACAACAGGTTTTTGGACGACGTACTAATATTATGGGAGGGTGATCAGGATTCAGCATCTGAATTTGTGAACTACTTAGAAGGCACAACGAACTTTTTGAAGTTTACATTTAAATGGGACAGTGAGAGTATTTCCTATTTGGATGTGTTGATTCGTAAAAATGCAGGGGGATTTTCAAGTAATATATTTAGGAAGGAAAACTATTCGAACTCCCTTTTACATTTCAAAAGTTACCACCCATTTCATCAACGTAAGGGCCTAATTAAGGCTCAAATGGTTAGAACATCTAGGTTGGTTAGTCAAGATGAGGATTTTAAGGTTGAAATGTTTAAATTGATTGGGATGTTCCTCGACCGTGGATACCCTTTAAAGCTCTTACTGAGTGTAAAAAGAGATATAAGTACTGAGAGGCGAGGTAGATACGCCCCGATTTTATTGGGTGGTTTGACATCAAGAGAAGTGAAGGATAGGGAGAAGGAAGAAAAGTTAGAAGGTCCACGGTTAGTGGTCAGATACAATGGGATGACACCTGTCCTTATTGAAATGATCAAAGAAGTCTGGAGTTTTTCTTTAAGTGAAGAGGTGAAGAAGACATTGGGTGAAAATCCTAATATTGTGTACAGTAGAGGGGAGAACCTGAAGGACATTTTGGAAAAGAATAAAACAATAAACTATAGGTCAAACATGAAAAAGTGTGGATTTTGTAGAATGTGTAGGTTTGTGAATGAGGGTACATATGTATGTGTTGAAGGGTACAAATACACTATAAAATGTCCAGGACAGTGTAATTGTTGTACAAAAAACCTAGTATACCTTGCCTCGTGTGTAACATGTAATGCTTACTATGTAGGCAAAACTATTAGGAGGCTTCGAGACCGGATTTCTGAGCACTTAAGATCAATTAAAAACAAAGATTTGCACAATGCACTTTATGTACACAGCACACAATGTAGTGAGTTTAAAAAGTTTTTATTTTTTGTAATAGGCCGGGTAATTGATTGTGGTGAAGGTGGGGATGTGGTCAACCGTGTTGGGGCCTTGGAAACAGAATGGCAAATCAGACTAGATGCCTGTAGACCCCCAGGTTTAAATGACCACATTTCTATCAAACCAATTTTAAAACTTAGATCTCAACAGATATAATTTGTAATACACATATACTCACTTGGAAATGTTTTAATTTTTTAAAAAAGGTTTTAATTGATCAAAGTTTGTATTCCTGAATAAATTAGTTGTAATGTGACTAATAGACAGTATATTAGAATAAATTTTAGTTGATAGGTGTTCTTTTTACATTTTGTGTTTATACATTTATTAAGAGGTTGTATAATTAAAGTTTTTAGGGGGAGGGGTTTGGTTTAACCAATTGTAATGACAATGATGGTATTTAAAATGTATGAGATTTACGTTTGATTGTTATGACTCTGATGATGCCTAACTGTTTGGCGAAAGCATTCTAATTGTGCTTAGTCTGTATTTGGATTGCTACGTGTTGCCTGTTCCATTAAACGTCTGTAGTCTGTCCGCCTTCGTGGTTTGGTTACTTGACTTTGTGGTATCTCAATTGTTTTACTTGACTCTGCCCTGGTGGGTGTTTGCGTTTGTTCTTAAGACTTTTGATTTGCTTGTTCAGTCTGTGGAGGGGATTCTTCCTCTGCAGAGCAATTGCCTCTAGTTCTTGAACATAAATTTCTTCCTTTTGTTATACAATCCATTTATACTAGATGTCCACCAAGTTAGCTTGTATTGTTTCAGGAGGGCCTGGTTTTATTCTAGTCAGGTACAGTCAAGTCTATACAGGTCATTTATGTACATCTTTGCATAGGCGTCATTATTGCCTGTGATTGCAGGGGGTATAAAACTTTTTACACCATCACTTAGTAGGGTGTAGTTTGCTTTGGAGAAGTTCCTTAGGCTTTTTGCTCCTTTGAGGGTGTGGGGTCCAACAGTTACTTCAAATGAGACTGATTTATGGTCTGACCTTACCAGGGAGAGCGCCACACAGGGGTCAGTGCAGTAACTACCCATGTTGGTGAGTACAATGTTAAGGACATTAGAGCCCTTTGTGGGGGTGCAGACTATCTGTTCCAGAGCATTTGCTTTGACAAAGCCCAGGAACCTCTAGGTGAGCAATATGTTTGAGCTCATGTATGTCACCCAGTCAATGGAGGGATAACTGAAATCTCCCCTGTCTAAGGTGATGGGCTGTATGGTGAGTGACTCCAGTAAGTCCAGGTAGGCACTATGCTTTTCTTGATTCATGGAGGGGATCTATAGCCTGCAATGATGTGGAAGGGTGTTTTGCCTATATTTAATTGGGGATGGAGCAGTTTGAGATAGTTGCAATGCTTGACAAATCTGGAGGTGTACTTGGCTTTAATGAAGATGGATACACCTCTACCTTTGGTTCTTTCACACTCTTTCTAAGGTCTGAACCTGTGGAAGGCTTTGTAGCCTTGCACAGCTGGAGTACTCTGTGGCCTTGAACCATGTTTCAGTGACTGCACAGACATCAACATCTTCCAAGGTGAGGAGTGCTTCCAGGGAGTGCAGTTTTGTGTTTAGACTCCTAGTATTAAGCAGTAGAACCCTGAGTTTGCCTCAAGTGGATTTTGCTATTTCGGAAATTTTGTCATTTTGATATTGCCTAAGGAAGGCACTAAGGGAGGGGGGGCAAGCACCTTAGCCTGTATTAGAAAGCCTAGTGGAGACAGATGCAGACCATCTCTGGCAAAGCAGTGTGGCCTGTTGACCATGTCTTTCCACGCTGACAAATATTGGATTCCCTTGGAATAACACCAGAAGCTAAGCCAATTGTTGAAGTCAATCATTTTTTGTTTATGTTGTGGCGTAATCCTGGTAACTCTGTATACTCTAGTGCAGTACTGCAGAAAAGTACCTTTAAATACTATTACACTACAGTTATCAGTAATAAGTGGAAATACAACATCAATGATGAAAAGCTCAGTCTTTAACTGAGTTATCTGTTTTTTATATACCTAGTAACAGTAACAGGCAACACTGCAGCATTATTTTAGATATTGCTAGTACTATGCAATGATACAAAAGCAAGAGGGTTAATTAGTTGTTCCTGTTTGATAGACTAGTGTATTGGTATTTGATAAGCAACGCTCTGGGCTTGGTCCTGGATATAGTTAATGTCATATATACTGTTTCTGTCTTTAGTGCTGGGCTACTCCGAAAATGACAGAAAAGTTGAAGAAGACTACAAAACTCTTCCTCCCAGGTTCCCACTGATTCAGTGCACTAAACTGACTTTATTTGCTTCCTAGGACTGAGTCTGCTGTATTACTGCCTTTGGTGATAGCTACCTGAGCTTGGGTTCCAGTGAGAGATTGGACTGCTAGATTTTTTTTGGCCAGTTTCTGAAAGGATGCTGGCTGCTTTTGACTGACCTTGTTGGCTTTGTCTGTCTGAAAGTGTTAAGCTCTACAACACTTTGAACAATGCTAAAATAAAGTGACTAAATTCAGCAAATACTCCATTAAGAACCCACCACTGTATAGCACTAAAAAGCCTAAATTGGTTAGAATTATCCAATCAACTAACATATGCACAGGTTCTTACCACATATGAAACTATCCAGCATCTATCTGCTTGTCCAGCACAAAGTGCCATTCTACACAGCTATGTTCTTATTCAGTTATTATGATCCTTGAAGGATTCCTGTGTTTGGGTTTGAATTTGTTATACATTTTTGCCAGTACAGATGTGTGAAATCATTAGTATACTGAATAATGGCAGCATTTTTGCTTGTGATATGTATGCCATTTATGAAAACATTGAATAACAAGAAACCAAGGATAGATTTGTGAGGTACCCCATGTGCACTGAGAGATGGAGAGATGTCATATTTTACAGCTTGAAGTCTATTGCTGAAGTAACTGTTTAACCAGGTGAAAAATGATTGTTGTTGTCTTAGGAAGGAGAGTTTGAATAGTAGTCTTTGGTAATACATTGTGAAAAGCTTTTGACAAATGAAGGAAAAGTGCTTCTAGTAAGTTCCCTGCATTCCTGTTATTGTTGATGGTAGTAGCAAAGCTGAGCAGAGCTGTTGTAATGTTATGGTACTTCTGGAAACCATATTAAGTTGAAAGTTGATTGTTGCAACAAATTTAAGTAGCTGGGCTTGGACACATTTTATAAGATTTTAGATAGGGGACAGAATGGCTGCTGGCCAGTAGAGAATGGGCGAGCAAGAGTGTCTGCTGCAAGTTTTATATACTCCATTGGAAGAATTTCTGGGATAAATGTACTCGGCTTTAGTTTGAGAAGGTATTTCCTGACTGTAGATGTGTAGATGGGTTCAGAATCGAATACATTGGCATTATTTGTTGACGCTGGAGAGCATGGGGAATTACAGGTG